>NW_027107903.1:174768-182712 GCF_000696795.3 Halyomorpha halys | reverse complement strand
TGAATATGTATATATTATTTGTTTACAAAAAAAGCGAAACTAATATTTATTGAATCTATTTTGCGAAGATATTACACGAAAAAAAAAAGTTCTTGAAAATTGCTGTTTTTTATGGTGATGTTGAGAATTTTAAACAAAACATTTAAGCTTTTTATTCTTAGGCCCCATTTTCTTATTTATTCTTATTTTCGTATTCTAAGCTTTTAGTATTATAGAGGTAACAAACAGCACGGAACAAAAAAAAAAATAGTTTATTGGATTTTACTTATTATTTACTAATCATTATTTTATTGGAAATTACTTTTAACTGAAATTAAGAAAGTTTATGACTTCTAAATCTAATGCGGTCAATATAACGGACACTACACTAATAGTGGTTACTAGAGCCAAAAATTAAAAAAAAAAAAAAAACCAAAGGAAATGAAATTGACTAAATTATTGAGGATGCGTAACAAAATACATTAGATAATGTTTATTAAAACTACCGCTACAAAAGATGTAGACAGTGATGGTTCGCTAACACGAAGTGGTGTTTTGTTGGCAGTCAAATGAGAAGATTTGCTTGCCGATTCAAACAAGGTAATTAGTAAATTTTTATAAACTTGTCGGTTTGTGCTTCTATTGCTTTCTCATATTTACTTACTGAAAATCATTGATGTTAGATCAAGCGTCATTAGGTTATAATTCAACTAACACCTTAGACTTCCAAAAGTGCTACGAGAAGATTCTTGTGAACAGATAAAAAAAAATCCATAAGTTACTTTTGGATGCCTACAAAATTGTATAAAAAAAGAAAACTGCCTCAGGGATTCCCTGGATTTGATTTACTTGTAACGCTTTTCTACCACTGTTTTCCGTTTACCTTAGTACCGTATGGAAATGTATTATTTATTTGTAATAATAATTTAAAACTAACCACCACGATTGGAACTTCATTTTTACAGATGGTTCCAAAACAGTCGAAGGAGTAGGCACTGCTGTCGTTTCAGATAATCACACCCTCTTATTCTCGTTACAACCATATTGTTCGGTGTACACTGCAGAACTCTTCGGAATCATTCGCGCAGTTTGCAATATCCCTCTAAACTGCCCTCCCTCGGTCATCTGTTCTGACTCGGAATTTGCCCTCAAATCTTTACAAGATCCATTTTCAACACATCCATTAATAATGGAGTTGAAGCAGCATTTGAAAACTTTGAACAACATGGGTTGTAGGGTCTTGTTTTTATGGCTGCCAGGTCATTGTGGGATCACTGGGAATGAAAAGGCAGACTTGCAGGCCAGACTAGCTATAAAAACAGGCCAAGTCGTAACATCATCAATATGCAAAGATGTTATTTCATAAATAAAAGAAATTGAATGGCAAGAGTGGCAAGATGAATGGTTCACCATGAGAGACAACAAGTTAAGAATGGTCCAACAGACAGTGAAACGTCCAACCAGAAACTTGAATCTGCTACGGAGAGAAGATGTGGTATTAACCCGTCTTCTGATAGGCCATACTCGACTCACTCACGGTCATCTCATGAAAAAAGAAAATGCACCGACGTGTCGCTACTTTGGAAACGATCTCACCGTTAGGCATATTCTCATTGTATGTATAGCTCACGAACCATATCGGTTCGGTTCAGATTTACAGGAGATGTTGAGCGAAGATCCCACAACAATAACAAAACTTTTTTACTTTTTAAAAATCATTAATATTTATGATCACATATAGTCTAACTAATTGTAATTGTAAATTGTAATGTAATATAACTTGTAACAGTAATTGTTAATTTTTAACTTTCTCACTTTGTAATTATATGTAACTTCCTCACTTTGTAACTTTGTAAATATGTCAATAGTAATGTACTAACTTTGTAAATTCAGTGTAAATGACACTAGTGGTCGAAACACTTAAATAAATAAATTTGTAATATTGAATACAGTATGGGAATCATGCCTGTATTCAATGTATTACCACTTCAGGATAGAAACTTGGACTAAGTCCGCCATGGCAGTCAGCTGTCACTTATTTATTTATTTTTTTGGCTGCTGTATTTACTGCTCAGCCCACAGTGGGTCATCGTAGCACAGTCCACAAACCATAGAACTCCATATCACGAAGACGAAATCGACGGACTTTACTGGATAACTTTCACCCGGCGAGTCAGAAATCCTGTTCAAGTCTGAGAATATTGAACTATTTTTTTTTTATTGAAGTGTTACTAAAATGTGTAGAAAACAATTTCATAGATAAATGTTATAATAGTAAAAACTAAATCTAATTTCTAAAATTCAAGGTGTATATATTTTTTTTCTTTGAATTAATGTTAATTGTTTATTGCTAGTTCATTTTTTTTGTGGTTTGTAAATAGTGCCTTAAGAAATATTTAATTTTTTTGTTTGTTGAGGAAAATTTAGATTTTATTTGTGCAGATATTTGGATTTTTTTCATGATTAACCTTTAAATATAATAATATTTATTGTTAATAATATATATTTTTTTTAAACAGTTTTAGTATATTTATTTTGAACTTTATTCTTAGTATGTGTCACAATCCAAGATGATATATATATATATATATACTAAAAATCAGTGGTTCCTGAATATTTCAAATATCCTTTTCTTTTTATTTTCTAAAATGAAGAATTTGTAACATATGAGTAACAATGTTCATCTATGTGATATTTTTGTTATTAAATAACCCTGAGGACGAAGAAGTAGTACTCGAAACGTCGTTAAATTATATACATTATAAAATAAACGAAAATTGCGAAGAAAATATCATGAAATATTTATATAATAATAATTAAAAAAAAGGATATATATACAGATAATTTTTATGCATTGATTAATTAAAAGCATATTGCTTGTTTGTTATTTTTCATGTGTGATTGTTTAAAATTAAAATGTTGCATTATTGACGCTCACCAGTAATTACTACGACAGAAATCCAAGTCATGGTGTCCTCTCCGAGGGAGCAGCTGTAGTTGCCTGAGTCTGTTGGGCCGACGTTGGCTATGTACAGCTGGCTCTTAGCTCCGTCGGGAAGGATGTCTGTCTTCACGCTGCAACACCAAGTATTAAATAGTTTATTTATATTATCGAATTATATGTGTGTGCTTTGACTTTTTTAAAGGATTAAATGCAGCAGGCTATGTGTTACAGATTTTAATAATCAATCAAAAAAGAATAAAATAAAATCAAGATCTTATTTTTTTGTATGGAATGGAAAAAATATTCTGGATAAAAGGAAAAGGTGGGCATTCAGCATTGAGGAAACACATATAAATCATTAATAATTATGTTTAATTTTATGTAAACATTTATATATGTGGTTTCAGTATTTAGCTAATGTGTAATAAATCACATTGTGCGGTAAGTAACATTTCTTACCTAATATCAAAAAAATTGGATTCTGTGCATACCATTTATATTTGTGAATACAAATTATATAAACCATTTATACAAAAAATATAAAAAACCTCAATATTTAAACGAATCCCTCGATACAGTATTTTTTTTTTTAATCACCTTTATATTGAGGAAGAGATTCGTTTATAGTCTTTTCTCAAAAGATTTATTATTATTAGTATCACCAAAATGTTTAGGCTGTTACTGATTATAAACTAAACAATAATTGAAATCAGAATAATAAAATTTTAAATAATAACTGAAGAATAATTTTTAAAAACAGTAGGGAAATGTTTCCACAGTCAAAAGATATGAAGTGAGCTAATAAAATATTGTAATTACAACAGAAATATAAAAAAATAATCATAGGGACTGTTCCGGTTCGAACTCAGTAAGGGTAGATTGATTCGTAATTTGCGACGGACTCATGAAGTAAATCTAAATCTGCCTTTAAGAGGTTGGTAACCTCCAGGAAAATTCGTGTTTCTTGCCTCAAATTGAAAATATAAGGACGATAAACCCAAATAAAAAGAAAATTAATCATAAAATAAGAATTGTTCATTATTTTAAAATTCATCATTTAAGCCCTCAGATACTATTTCAATGTGGCAGAGGCCTAGATGGTATTAAATATCAGTCAATTCTACCTTGATATAATTATTCTGTATTCTCTTTTTCAGAATAGTTATATCGATTTGGCTGAATTTTCGCCATGTCTTTTAGATGACATGATTTCGGCAGTGAAATTGAAAGTGTGAGGATTATGAATTAAGGTGCATGAATATGGGGCATTTATCCCAAAACGTTGTACAACTAGAAAGAAAAATATTGAATAATTTATATTCACATTTCGAAGTTTTTTAACCTCAAAAAATTTATAGTACTAGATATAACTATTTTGTATAGAATCACACACAGATTTTTGAGAAGAGTTAGAAGTATGAAGTCGATAATACGAAGTAGAATATCTGGTAAAAATATTTTAGCGATAAAGTTGCAACATTTCAGACATATATCTACCTGTAATTTAATTTTATATATCTTTTTTAAGGCTGTTAGATTTTTCAAAGACACGCAAATCATTTTACGGTTATGAGGTGTATTCACGTTAAAACTTCCTATTCATATTAAGGTTTAATAACTAGAACGTCTTATATAATATAATATTTATGTAGAATTAAAGCTTTTAAGAGTAATAGTACATGACAAGAACAAAAAAATTATTAAAATATCTAGCTTGGAGCTCGTTATGGCAATGACACTATCGTTTTTACTTACCATCGTATTATATCTACCTTTTTATATATATATAAATGAGTAAGCTTCAAAATATTAACTAATAGCAACGAATTTGCTTGTTGCCTGGCAACCATCAATCATAAACAACAGGATTTTACGTTCCCTCGGGATTTTCCATACAACTCCTCTGTATTGTAGAGGGTTCAAGAAATAATTTTCTATTATAGGACAGAGCCTTTTGAGGTAGGTCTCCTAAGGCTAAGTTTGGCGTTAATTACTGCTTCCTCTCCTTGGCATAATCAGCACCTTTTGACAGAGCTTTTCCTTCTTCCTGGAGAAAGGAGTCATTTTCCAGTTTCTATTAATTTTACAGCAGAGTTGAATATATATGATATCTAACCCAAGAAACCTAACTTGAAGCTAGCTTAAAACTATAATTCTGTTTTTATAATTTTGAATGAACGTTTAAATTCTGAAGTTTCAATATTCCGCCTAGGTCATCAATTTCAGTCAAAATTACCCTATTTTGTCAATTCTCACATTAACATTAAAACTTTCAATTAGAAATCAATTTAACCTTATTATCACAACTAAGATAATCATTTGTTGTAACAATCATTTTCTTTCTTCTAAAAGTTTATGCTTGCTTAGTGTAAGCGAATCAACACAAATTTATTTCAATTTGCGTTCCTAAATATTATGCCACTTGTAATTCCCGCAAATTCGAGCAGTGAAACAAGGCAAAAGCTTAACATGTGTGAAATTAACACTTTCTTCAGTAGCTCTTAAATAAGACATACTTCCTTACGACTGAAATACATTCTCTCAGTACAGAATATAATTTTACACATAACTGACTTATGAATTAAGAAAGTAGTTCGTAGAAACGAAATAAGTTGAAAGAAACTAATTGTATTTTATAGAATAAAAACAAAATTCATTTGTATTAACTCATTTTGTTTATAATAGATCAATTATCTAGTATTTGTGGTAATCATGTATAATTTAATCTGATTTATTATTTAGCTAAAGAAATAAACTAGATTTAATAAAGACAAGTAATGATGAAGAACACAAAAGACCTTTAGTTAGGGCCAGGTGGGGTAATTAGGAACGAAATATGTATGCTTCTCCTTTTCATTACCATTGCGGTCATTAAAGGTGTATTATCACCTTTTTTTGTGCATGAAATTGTTAATACACACCTCGTTCAACAATCCCACAACTCAAAAGTAAACCTTGGCTTTTTAAATGTCCTAATTTTTCGCGTTCTCAATAACACCACAAACCCCCAATTACCCCGTAGTGTAGGTGGTCAATGGGAACGGATACTTTCTCATCTGGATCGATTTAATGAATACATTATAGTCTCTTACAGAATGATCATCATACAGCGACTTCAAATCAGCAAATAACTCATTGACAATAAAAAGATCCGTCGCTTGTTTCCAAGTCTTTTGGAGTTGTTCAGGTTTTTTTAGTGAAATCTTGGTTTTCATGAGCCGCAAACGCTTGATATCAATCTTCACGTGGTTTCCCATTGACAAATCTTGTATTTATTCCAGTTGCTTTGATGTACTCTTGCACTAGCTCTTTTTGCTCGACTTATTACAAGGATAACTCATTTTCACCCTTGCTATCAAGTATTCTAGAAGAGTGTTTTTAATTTCACTTGATATACGAATAGATCGTCCTGTCCCAACTTACTAAAATCAGTTTTTCACACGTTGATGTGTACTGTTTCGGGGACCACGTAGGCCAGAGAAGCGGCAAGGTACGTCATGTTATCATTGAGAATATCATGAATGACATGGCTACGTCATCAATTGTGTAAAAAGGTGTACACCGCTGTCTAACGTACGTTCGTGATTTCTTGTTGGTCACTGCAACAATCAATTATCAGAAGACGTCATTATTTTGGCAAAAACAGTTTTGTTTTTTTTATTGTTGACATAAGTAAAAAAGGAGTTTGAAAGTCTGTTACCAATTACCCCTGAGTTAAAATTTCTGTGGTAATTGGGAATGGCCATATCCAGGCCGTAAAAGAATAGTTACACCAAAATCACCATAGATTCTTGAAATTTACTCAATTACCAACAATTGTTGACAAAGAATGACTCTCACCTACGAATCATGCAGTCACCAGAAGCTGTTATCAGCAAACATTCCACCTTGATTTTCAGAAATTATTCAATATGTTAACTGATCATATCACAGAACTGCCAGCAGAAAACCAGAAAGGACGGAAACACGCTCTATCACTTCATAGTAACACTGACTTTCATCTCATTTTGGTTCCCCCAACTACCACGTGATCGCTACTAATGCATGTTCCCAATTACTCCACCTGGCCCTACTTCTTTTTATAAGTTGAATTGGCCCAAAGTGTTCTCGGCCACTGTCGGCTCCAAAGTAACGCCGTTTATAAACAAAACTCATTAAACATTTGTTATTTTCAAATAAATTGTTTTATAAAAAGATTTTAGCTTAAATAAACGTTAAAAAATATCGTTGCAATGAAAGTGAATAATAAGCTGTATGCCAGCTGTCTACGGGATAACAAGATAATTACTGAATTTACCTGTGTAGTTAATTTTTTTAAATTATAATTATACTTTTTAACAAGTAACTATTAAGAATGTATGAAGTATGCCCTCAACTTAAATTGCCGGACACACTTCATTTTTGGTTTGCTGGTTGGTTAAAGTGGACTGTATAATTGAAAAATGAACATGGTTAAATGAAAAATAAAATTCTATTGTTAAGTTACAGATGGTGTAGTGGGTGGCCGAAAGAAAACATTTGTGATTAAATGGTTAGTAAAATTTTGAATGATAGGGCTATGGAAATTGTTGAAGTGGTTGATGATGATTGACAAGTGGTGGTGCATGTTAATTATTGGTAGGTGGACTTACAAGTGCTTCTTTCTTCCCTCTGCATCTCTAAGCTCCCTCCGCTCTACTACTGGGAACAACTCCAAGAGTTTTACTCACTCATGGTGGATTCCTGATGAGAGACAACGAAAATGATGTACTGTTTCTCAAAACAAGATGGCTCTCACTCTCACTTTTCGGCTTGCTTCACTTCCCAGAGAGCGCTGGAGGAGGTGAGATTTGGCTGCTGGCCACTTGGGGCGCTACTATATCTTGTAGGCTATTATGCCATGATGTTTGATTGATGTTTGGTGCCCTCTCCACTTCAACCTTTCGGTTGCCGTAGGTTAACCGGAACATACCGCCCACCTAAATCGCTCCGGGTGATTTATTTGTTGAGATGAGTTGCGGCTGTAGCAGGTAGGCTGAAAT
>NW_027107903.1:153767-170828 GCF_000696795.3 Halyomorpha halys | reverse complement strand
TCCAAGACAGCGGCGCGAGAAATGCTCTGTTCTGAAGTCATGATTTCAATTGCAAAGGCGAAGAGTCCCCAGAGCAGAGAAAGAGAGAGAGAGATAGAAGGGGAAAAGAATTAAGAAACGAAAGGTCGAACTGAAGGAATAAAATACCAAGAAAGTTGATAGCTAACTAATAAGAGAGAGCAATATACACATTATGCCATGGAATAGAACTGAATAGCCGAATAATTGAACAGAAGTATTGATGAAACGTCAGCAGAAGGAACAAGATTGAGTGACGTCATCAACCGAAGAAGGTGATGTTCAAGTTGTCGCATCTAGGAGACCAAGATGGTTCTACCTCTTTGTAATGGCGAAGTGCGCTGTGGCTTACCCAATGGCTTGATCAGTTACCTTACAATATGATAGAAGCTGTTGTGTCTCTAATGGATATTCCCTCAATCGTGACGATTTTAGAAGGAATGTGATGAATTAATGTGTATATTGCTGTACTATGCTGTGAATAAGAAATGAAACAAAATATATATGATGAAAGTGAATCAAGATATTAGGTACACAATTGTTTGTAACTTGTCTAACTTAAAGGCTTTATTTTAATTAACAACTTGTTAAAAAGAAAAAATACATTAATTCACCTTGGAGGAACCATTTAGAAACTCTTTGCCACCAAAACTTGCAATTAATCGCTTCGTAGTAACAGTAAGAGACCTTTTATACGCAATTTGTAACATCATGTTGTTATGGTGTTGCTTCAAAGGTTTACGCTATAATTTAACCAACAGTTCGCTAACTTCGTTCCAGATTCAAGAAAAATATCGCGCCATGCCTTTGATGGCACCAGCTAATAATTATTATTCTTGTTCTTTTCCTAATTAAATTTCCGTGTATTTATGTATTGATCTATTTTTTTTTTTTTTAGAGCTTGTCAAGAAGAAAAATTAATTATAATTAACTAATTTTACGATACATGTACTGGTAATGTTTCTGAAATCATGTAGTCGCTGAAGTTTGTTATGATTTAAAATTTAATTTCGTAAGCACATATTTTGCAATAATTAAGCTATCGCACAGGTAGCCAATGTGGCAAAATTGATCAAATAGTTCTTCCAAACTACTTGATCTATTTTGCCCATATTCTGAGTACTTATTTGAGAAGTATTTAGGTAGAATAGGTATGTTCTGTCAGTGAGTTGCTAGACGGGCATTTCGAACCTAGAGAGGAAGAGGGACGAAGAGCGAACCTCTGGTATGAGAGTTTTTTTCTCCTTTCCTAGCACTTCTGCCATACGGCGTGTTCGGCCGCAATCGGGTAGTCCATGCTACTGCTGCCAATAAACTACTCATTTGTTGCTATATATTTCTTATTTTTTATGTTTAAGAAGATATGTATAATTTTGGGAACTATTTCTTTTAAACAAGGTAAACTATAGTGCAGTCATGTGGGCGGCTATTCACCTTATTAACTCCATTCGTTTGATTTTAGGTGTTGCCCGGACAGTGCATCTGTTTGAACACCCAGAATCAGCGAGGACCAGTACTCGGGTTCTATATAAGCTGCTTTCGATCCGGAATGGACTGTGAGGAAGAACTTACTTAAGTTAGACCCTTTATTATTTGTCACCCACCGTCCATTCCACTTCTCTTTCACATCGTCCAGGAGTAACTTTTCCATCTTCTTTGTTTCTCTCCGTTCTTTAGTCGTGTTCTCTCATTAACCTCGTGCTTAATGGCGTCCTATCGTGAGAAGAGGTTAAGGGGCTTCTCTCCCCGTTCAGGATCTACACAGTCTCGTTACTGTCACTGTACTTCGACACCGATAGGCCCTTGTTACTCTCAGCAGAGCCAGGCCCTAGATGGTGCGCAGCATTTTCTTCTGTGGGTGCTCCATGCAGGGGGACGCATATCACAGGAACTACTGCACTATAAATGGTTCTGCTGATACCTTATTGAAGATGAACCTGATGAATAAATTATAACTTAATTCCATTCTAAATTAACGGAATTAAGTTATAATTTATTTTGTTTGTGTTTTATAAAGTAATTTACTTTTTTTTTTTTTTTTAATTAATACATACTTTTGCTCCTTTTTATTATTTTCGTCTACTTTCTTTCACAATAAGTTATTTATTTTTTTTTTTAACAATCTTAACCTATTAGTATCTTTCCATTCTTTGGCAAGATGAAAGGCTCTATTGAATCTCTTAATTCTGGTAACACTGTGATAAATTTCTTCGAAATACCGTAAGTTCACTCACAAAAGATCTTATCAAAAACCTTTTACTACTATAAATTATTTATTCATTTTTTTTTTAAAGACAGTGTATATATACTTTCCCAAGATATTTTGAATAAATCTTTTTAAGAAAGTTTTTTTTTTTTTTATTACAAATACACTTCTACAGATTTAAATTTGCCAATGAGAAGAAAATGTTGCAATATAAAAAAAGATGCCTATGTGCTCATAGGCAACTAGAAATAAATATAATTATACAGTAAATAACACCAGTTCCCACCATAGTAATTCTTGTTTAATTATGGTTCCTTGTAACTGCTGATCAAATCTCCTCCCTGTACCTCTTTCATTCTCTCTCTTCAATTATCTTTGAATTGAAGATTCTACTGTATAAAAGCTGGATGTTTTAGTTTACTTTTACCTTCAATTAAGGAAGGTATTTATTTCAAAGTAATGTGTTTGTCAACTCTCACTAAGATACAACATAAGAGAAATTCAAGATATTTATTTCGAAACAGGAAGATATTTGGTAGACTATTACATAACTCAATATAAATAGTAAATCCATAATTTCGTTAATATCTATTTTTCAAAAAAGTAAAAAAAATATCTATTCAAAGCAAAATTTTTACACTAGGTAAATTTTTTAATCAATTATCACGTTATGTGTATCTTCCGACATAAATTATATATATATATAATAAAAATAGATTTTTTTTTTCAATACTTTTTTTCTGTCTTGGAAAGCTGCGGCTCAGACATAGTTAAATTCTGGAGGATAATGACAGAAGTACATAAAATGCATATATGTAAAAATGAATACGTATTCATTAACATAAACTATGCATATTAATCTTACAAGGAGTACACAATTAAAATATCGGAAAGATCTGGATGTTATGTTCTTCATTCTATACTATAAGCTATTGAAGATTAAAAATAATTGCATTTAAATTTTATTAATTTAAAATTTACATTTTGTTTCAGTTCTTTAACTAAAGCTATAAAAATAAATTAATAGTACATTATTTAGTTCTTTAACTAAAGCTTTGCAGATAAATAAAGTATAATAATAAAAATTAATAACTTTTCAAATATAATAAGTATTTAATTAAACATTACGTCATTGTTGTAAAATAAATAATCAGTACTAAACTCTACAACATGTTTTAACAAGTCATATACTATATCACAATAAGAACCAATCGATATTTTTTCGATAATAATCTATATCTACATATTATTATTACCAAATTATTTTAGTTTTAACAGTAATCATTTACAAACAAACTAACTGAGCTCTTTGAAATGTTGCATGATTAATTAGAACTTTCCAGTTAGCAATCTCTTAATAAAAAAAAAAATTTTCTCCCCAGAATGAATGAAAAGGTCTGGCAGTCAAAATGTTTTTCTCTTATCACATTATACATATTATGAACCACAAGAAAGTAAATTATATCTTCTATAATTAATCTACTGGGCTGTTACCTAACACGTATTGTTACTGACAGGCATACGTGGTTTTAATCAAATCGATTAAATGGACGCTCCTGGAGATGTAAATATCTGCTATTGCTGCTTTTGATTATCCATTATCCATCATTACTGAAATGAGCATTTCTCGGTACACCTCTAACTTTAGAACACATTGAAATATCCATTAATTCAACCAGATCCGTACTATGGTGGCCATATATTACTGAAATATTCACAAATAAAATTAATTTGAGCTCATGACACAAAGAGCAACGGGATAAAAAAAATTAGAATTTGGATTAAGCAAATGAAAAACTAAGGAAAACCATTAAAATGGTTTTATCAGAATACATTTAATAATTGAGCATTTATTTGGGAACCGATTGAAAATTGGCACAGGATTTGATTAAAACAAATTGCCTAGATTTTCCTTTTGATTCAAATTAAACATCGGATAATAAAATAACTTTGCAGAAGTGAATAAATACAGTTTTGAGTTGATTAATATCTTAATATTTTGACCTCTCTATTTGTGTGTTTTAAGGTATTTATCCATTAAATTATTTTATTTTATTAGTACTATTGTTTTTTTTTGTTTTGCTTTTCTTTACTTATTTATCCATTCAAGTGTTTTCTGTAACCGGTTTTTTATTATATTTTCCTTTTAATCTATGTGTCAGTCTTATTCTCGTAAAATGTATCTATTTGTTTGTTTTTGGTAAACAGATCTACTGCTGTGACTATGAATGATGTTCTGATCTCATATTGCCGTCTAATATTGAATTTGTTAGCGGGTCACTGAAGAGGATCTAGGAGGGTGAATTCCAGAGAGCGAATTTGTTGATCGGGTGAATTAAAAAATTGTGAAATGGTGAAATTGGAGGAGCAGAAATGAGAAAGAAAAAATAGGAATGAATCGAAACATTTGTGTTTGTTGTACAGACCGAAATTGATTGTAAAAGGAAACTGTAGGGGAAAAAATTGTTTATTATATCTTATTATTGTATCTCCTTTTTTCTAATTATACCACGTATGTGTAATTTATATATGTCCGATTACGGATTGATAAGTATGCTATGTGAGATAGCAACCTAATGTATTTAGGCAGCATAGATAAATAAAGTATTTCTCTCTCCTTTAAAAATGGCTAAAAAAATTGGGAAAATTCAAATATAAATCTCATGAACTCCAATTATCTTTGTTTTTCTAATTGTGTATTTTTATTGAATGACAATGAAATGATCGGTACTCAGTCACCTAACAAACAATCAATAAAGAACCAGATAACTATATAAGAAATAAACAAGTATGTATAATTGATAAAAAAAAAAAAGTTGAGGAAAAACTGGAATGTTTAAAATTATAACGAATGTGCTCTGATAAAGTTTAAACAGTCATTATTTCTAGAGTAAACTGAAAGGGGAAACGAGCGGTTTTTGTGTCAACAGACCTGGGATATTAGAGGGAAACTTTGTTCTGGAAAAAAACATCGTCAAGTCCAAATGCTTAGAGGTGTGAATACCTGATGAGAACTTTTTTCCATACTTAAATACCCGACGATTTGTTCCAGAATTACTTTTTCTGAGTCCCTCAGCTTCAAGTACGGTTTTACAATTATTTATTGTAATAAAATATTAATTTAAAGCGTTAGAATTCATTTGAAGTGCATTCGACAGTGAACTTTGTTTACTATTATTTTTTTACATCTTTGATAAGTTATGTTTTTTAAAAGAAAATAATATTAATTTGACAGAAATTCAACTTGAATATATTTATGACGTTTTTTTTATTCCCCTAATGTGTATTTTAAATAAATAAATAAAATTCCTGAGGACAAAATGGATTCTTTTATCCAAGTTTCTAAATTTACTAAGTACTGAATTCGTAAATAATATGCAACCTAAAGAAATGAGTAGGTTTTTTTGTTTTTTTTTTCATTGTGAGGGTAAAATGTAATTTCTATTATTGTAGAGTTCTTCATCAGTAAATTTCATGATTAATAATATTTTAAACTATAAAACAATAGAAATATTTTACTAGGTTTTATTTAGTAACAGTGAACAAAAGTAAAGCATTGAAATATCGTAAACGTTCTTTCCTCTTCGAAATGTTTCAAAAGTGGACATTTTTCATCCACTTACCGTTTGATTCATTGTTTTTATGTCAGATGCGAACATAATTTTAATTCCTATAAAATCGAACATCTTCGTTTTTCATTTTTGCTAAATAAAATCTTTTTTTTTTAATGTATATATGACTAATTTTTTATTATTATTTTAAATATTTTTGGGACTATAAAAATAAAAATAAATTGAAAACTTCTTATTTTTAATTTTTTTATTTTAAAGTCAAATGACAGTATCTTTTTCTTGAAATGATTGAGTTTGTTTAGATATCAAAATTGCAATAATTCATTTTGTTATAATTTATTTAGTACAGAAGGGTCATTAAATATAGGCGGTTTTCAGCAGCATCTTTACGTTTTAATGCTATGAAATAATAAGGATAATTTAAGATTATGTTTAGTATTGTAACTACTTATAATAGGTGATTGTGAATTCACAAAAAATCTAGTCGGTAGGACTTGACTACCTTGGAATAAGAAACTTTTTTTTTTTGAAATTTCTAAAATTGTAGTGGATGGGAAAAATAAATATGAAAAATTATTTTCTTACCCCTCAAGAAATATAATTAAATGTAAAGAAATTTAACGAGTCTATCTCAGTCTGTTGGAAAGCTTTAAAAGTATAAAAACAACTAGCTGGTTTGCATATAAACATTTATTTGGTTAATCTAAAAATTTGAAAAAAAAATTTTTAATTAAATAAACAAGGGATAAGTAAAATAAAATAAAAACCTTGAACAGAACAAAACTAGGCAAACAAACTATGAAAACAAAAAGAAACTAATTTACAAAATTAATATTTGTGGTGGCGACACCGCTGGGTCAGATACGAGAAGAAACGCTCCAGAAGAAAGTATAATCTACTCCGATGGGTTAAGGGAAGTACTTCTGTTCTTAACAGTAGTTTAGGAATATTGTTAGGAAGATATAGGCGCTGATTTTCTTTCAAAAGTGGGCCCACGACTATGCTAGCTCATTATTGTATTCAATAGTCTAATTTCAATTAAATTAGTCACCACAATGGAACTCATCAATTATATTACTCACACTTAACAGTCATGATGCATTAATCTCAAAATGGCCAAACTAACACGTTATAAACACACACGGGGGTGGTTAGACACTATCATGGCTACTAATTAGCTGGAACTGATTTAAAAACGAAGATGGTCGACCCGTTGCTAGGCGATGGTTATCAACCCTTCCTTAATCAACAGGACAGTTATCAACCCTTAGTGCTCCGACCGTCGATGAGGAAGGACCTACATTGATGCTCTGTTAAGGATTATTCCCATCTTAGATCGCCTTTTCAGAGCTCAGTCTGCTACCAGACCTCGACCAGGTAAGACGTATTTTTCCAACGCTCCGTATACATGCGTGCTGGTGGAGTGGATGTGGGTGGTTGAGTCCTTAGGGACACCTGGGCCAATATTGTTACCCCCGCCTTCAGCGGACCAAGCCTTACCCCTTATTATGCCATATGGCAAAGGAAGGGCACCAGATACGTGTTTACTTAGGTATACATTAATATTGTTGTATATATATTTACAATAAACGAGGTGAGAAAAAATAATTAAACAATAATACTAACTAAATACTATTTACAAAGTAATTATAAAATATGGCATTAACCCATACGAAATATGAAGCAGCTAAAAAAACTTTCCAGGAGAAAAGTCATTCTTCAGCAGTTGTTTAAATTAATTCTAATAGAAATTAAAGAAAACAAAAATGCGTAAAGACAGTGGATGTGCATTAGAGACCTTGTTTAGAAAAAGAGATGGAATTACTTCATAAAAACAACGCAATTAAAAAGTAACTGGACCATTAGTTATGTACTGAATATCAGAAATCTTTTAATTATTTAGACACAAACGACAAAACCTATGAAAGGCTACGTGGCGTCTATTGGATAAACATCAGAAACTTGAAAGTCGTCGTGTAGCAATGATGAATTTATCACTAGTTACGCTGAAAAAGCTGAAGTGCTTACAGATTTCTTTGAGAAAACCTTCTCCAACACAGAATGCAAAAGAAGCCATTTATTACATGACGACATCGACGAGTATTTAAATCACTCCCTGCCAACATTACAGCTTCCACCTAAATCCAAAATCCAAAAAAAAATCCAAGAACTGATTAAAAGGCTTGAATTTAAGAAAAGTCCTGGTCATGATTTGAACACAGTCTGATAGCTACAAAAGTTACCCAGGATAGCTGTCGAATTCATTTCGTAAATATTTAATAATGAAATTAATCTTGAGACCTTATAAGGTAGAAATATTGTTAGAGTGCAACTAATGGGTAATTTCCCTACATGCCTGTATCATACCATTAAAATCCAACATCAAATTACTAGATGTATTTTTAAGTAAATACGGTTGAAAATATCATTAAATAAACAAAAATTAATACTTGTGTACATACTGGACATTTTCCTGATAAGTGGAAAAATGTGGAACTTCTAGTAATTCAAACTCTTCGTAAAAACGCAATAGAAACAGCTATCATAGACCATCTATCTATAACAGCTGACATAGACCCATCAGTTTATTTCTTATTTTGGAAAATGACTGAAATGTCTGTTTTTCTTTAAATAACATCGTTCTTTTTTTTTCAGTGTAAATACATTATTCTGGATTTTTTTATTACAGATTTTATTGAAGATATATTGAATTTCTGCATTGTAAGAAGTAAAAAAGTAATGTTAACTGTGTCCTTCATTCAAAAGCAGTTCTGAACTTCCTTTCATAAGCAACTTGTTGACTGAATGTCAAATGCCGGACATTGATGATATAGATTGCCACAATGTGGTCTACCACAAGCAGTTGATAGACAGTTATCTATGGAACCCTAGTTTGGTCGCCAACCACAATCAAACCTCAGTATAAATCTAGGACTGTATCGCAATCACCACTTGAATACTCGTTTACGAAATTGAAAATTATAGTAAAAGATGATAATTTTTTAATTATAATATTGAAAACTTTCGTCATATTGCTTAAATAAAATAATAAGAATTAGGATTTCTCAATTAGCAACATACTTTTGGACTGCCATATGTTTCGTACAACTACGCATTTGACTAACATATTTTATTTATTGTATAATATTAAATTCTGTCTTATATTTCAGACAATGGTGACAGGGATCATTCGCGCCATATTTATGGAAATATAAATGAAATGGTAAAAAAAATATGAAACAGAAGAGAAAAAATAAATTATATAAAATAAATCAAAAACAAAGTTATATTTGAATTAAAATAACATCTTAAACACAATCATTCCTATTTGAAATAACGCCACCACAAAATCTTAACGAAGATTAACATTCTTCATTACTTAAAAATAGTTAAAAGAATCATAATTGAAACAAAATTTTAGAAAAATAAAATATTGAATCTGTAGAGGGGTTTTATGACAAAAATTCCAGAGTAGATGTTGAGGGTGCCAGTCAAAGTTTACACCAAAGAATAGTATAAAATATGTTAATTATATAAGAACTTTTTGGCCTACACTCAAAGTTGTATTTATGTTTACAATCATAATTAAAAAAAAAAAAAACATATCCTTACTTTTGCTAAAATTTCAATCTGAGAATAGATTCGGTCAATTTTCCTGTGCAGAACAAAAGTGATTTTTTTTGTTTAAACGTTTTAAGTGTAAAATCATGGATGCATGTGAGTACCGATAAGTGTCTGTTTTGGTACTATCCGAGAAAATGAAGATATATTTTACTTTTTCTTGGATCGCCATACGTACGAGCATATTAAGATAAGAGAAAAACATTTTGTCTGCCAGACCTGTTCATCTATTCTGGAGAGGAGCATTATTTATTTTTTTATCAGGAGAATTTTTACTAGAAAGTTCTAATCAATTATGAATTATAGCAACATTGCTAAGAGCTCAGCTAATTAATTTGTGAATGATCAGTGATAAAACTGTAATAATTTTCCAATAAAAATATAAATTATTATCGAAAAAATTCTTATTGTAATATAGTATATGATATGTTAGAGGATGTTATTTGATAAATCGGTTATTTATTATTTATTTTACTAAAAAATTTCTTTGGTTAGAAACTTGTTTAACTACTAAAGAAGTTAAAAAAATATGAAGGCTAGAAAAACCGTTTTTCAGTCAATAATCGAATCCCAATGTACCAAAATAAATAAGAAAAAATATCTATTATTTATTATTATTGTATATGACTTATTGAAGGATGTAGGATAGAGGGGGATAGAGCTCGATACTCATTATTTGTTTTTCTACAATGACGTAATTTTTAATTACTTACTTATAAGATTATTTATTTATTTTTATAGCATTAGTTAAAGAACTAAAATAAAATGTAATTTAAGACGCAATTATTTTTAGTCTAATATTTCAAACAGAATATGATAAAACCATAACACCCAAATCTATCAGATGTTTTAATTTTGTACTCACTTTAAGATTAATATGTATATTTTATGTTAATGGACACTTCTTTATGTTGTGAGTATTTTCTATGAATAAACAAAATCCTGTCTATTCGTTAATTAGAACCTTGTCTGACCAATATAGATGTCAAAGGAGTGGGCTACTTAAGGGTTAAAATAGATTAAGAAATCAATAAAAAAAATTGTGAAGACTTACAAAAATGTATATCCTCAATATTACAAAAATTTCAATCTGAGAAAAGATTCCGTCAATTTTCCTGTGTAAAAAAAGAGTGCTCGTTAATTAAAAAAGATAACTTTTGCATTAAATAATCGGATCCGAATATACCAAAATAAATGAGCTACTGATTGAAAGTTTTTTTTTTTTTTCATTTTTTAGTTTATTCTTTTGAATACAAATTTGCCATTTTTTCGTTATCTTTAAGCGAATTATTCTTTCATCTGACAGTATAATAAGTTATGCCTCCAGCTCTAGCGAAGATAATGGATCTGAGGGCTGCGAAGACGCCAGAATAAAACGAAGAGGACTTGGTCCCAAGTTAAAGCAGATTAGCAGACAAAGGCGCCTCTCACAATGGAGTGCTTAAGAGAGCTTTTTGTCAAGTCCGTGGCTCGGGAATCCTGTGTCTTTCCAAGCTCACAATTAACCCCTATTTTCAAATCCGCCAGTACATTGGCTTCTGTAAAGATAATGGAATACCCAGTTTCCTGGGACATGAGCATGTCGGTACACACTATAAGATTGTTACAACTATACATGGAATATATATGTGTTCATATGTAAAAATTATCGATCATTTTACCCTAGAAAGGGATTCGACAAAAGAAGGCATGAGGTAATCTGTAAAGCATTATTAGGCATTTCTGACCCGAATGCGATTATCAGTTTGGTCAGATTTGTTCTTAATAATAGAATAATTGTTGTTTCGGAAAACAAGGCGTAGGGAGTTGGCGGCCATTTTACCGGAATCAGCCACTAGCCCTTCAGGTTGGGGGAACACGAATTCTGGCACTCACACAGTGCACTATAACAGCACACAACGCCAAGGTCATTAACAGTACACACCCTAGGATTACCTTTCTTAGATAGCCGCCCCGGAGGGGATTTAGGTCTGGCTACTTAAAGGGGATTATACCCCCACTAGACACCTAGTGAAAGGCGAGGTGCACGGCTGTCCAAATTAGCAACTGGAGGAGCATAGCACATTACTGCACCCAGCACAATACATTACACACAAAGGT
This sequence comes from Halyomorpha halys, assembly GCF_000696795.3. Classification (NCBI taxonomy): domain Eukaryota; kingdom Metazoa; phylum Arthropoda; class Insecta; order Hemiptera; family Pentatomidae; genus Halyomorpha; species Halyomorpha halys. Next base: position 159,311 of record NW_027107903.1, on the reverse strand, counting down.
CTTTACAGCCGTCCCTTATTCCTCTCTCTACTGCTGGACTAGGTCTTCTGGGAAAGTTGTTCCAGAGGATATAGGGGAAAAACGAGGGATGGCACTCTCGGCCGCTGAGATAGTACAGAAGCCCGTTCCTCTTAACCCATAAGAAGGGGCTGCTATATCAGCTCAGTGTAAAAGTTCCGACGCTGTAGTAGTGCCAGTTGGTGACTGGATGAGACCCAGCTCCACGTTCCAGAGTTGCTCCTCCTAGGCTACTGGACTCCTCTCCAGGGTGCAAGGTTTATTAGTGAGGTGGTGTTGAGAGCTGGAATGGCTGCACACCTACTCTAACACCATTCAAGAAACATTACAGACAATTCTCTTATAATACAATGGATAATTTTAATGAAGAGCAGCCTATAGTGCCAGCTGCGATGGATGTAGATCTTCCCAGACCGAATTCACCGAAGAAGTCATAAGCTGTGAAGAGAAGAGTGAGGTGGCTGCTAAGCCCAAGCGTGACAGGGTAGTACGGCTACAATAAACTCCCAGTTAGCCTTACATGTCAAAGGGAGGATTCTAGTAATGAGTCCACTCTAATCAGAGAACAGAATCTGAAGAATCAGAACAAGGAAGTCTACTGCCAATAAGACACAACAAGGCTGGCCCGAGCAGGATGATGCCCAGAGAGGAAGGAGAGGTGTCAATGGCTGCTAACATAGACAGGGTAATACAGAAGAAGAAACTTTATTGAAAGAGAAAAAGGAGGGAGGAGGCCTTACTAAGGTAAGCCGAAAGGGCGGCCATCAGACTGAGGCGCCAGGCCCCTTCTTCGGGAGGGAGATGAAGGGGAGGTAATGCCTTCCACGCGTGGAGAGGAAGACGACCATCTCAAGAGTGGGCTTTCTCCAAGTCCGAGCTAAAGGCAGAGACCTGTAGACTCCCCACCTGCCGACACCCTCCGGCAGGACAAGAAGAGGGTCAAATCTATTGGGGAATCCAGCAGGAGGTGGATTAATTTGCGGAAAGAGCCGGAAGGAAAACCCAAGACTTATAAAGAAGCGCCGCAGAGAGCTCTACAGGTAGGAATTAAGGGGAGCGAAAAGGGTGTCTGGACACAGGAGGAAGCCCTACTTATTCGAAAGCTCCTCAAATTTGAGATCGAGATGAGGATGAATGAGCCATGGTAACGAGAGAATGAACCACTGGCGTTCGACAACTTCGGACTCCAGGCGGATCCAGGTTGGTTTCTCTTCACATGCTCTAATGAGGAGACGAGAGACTGGGTTCTCGAATAAGTACCTCTCACAGACCGTAGGTTTGCGGTGATGAGGTCCGCCGAGGCTCCATGGCCTATTAAAATTGTTATTGGGGTGGGAGCCGAAGTGATCGAACCCGGCAGATGGGTCCAGCTTCTCTAGTACCAGAACGAGGACCTGGTAGGTACTGACCAGTGGCAGTTTGTGGGTGCGGAAGGCGATCCAGACCACCTTAGAGCAATATTCAAGGTGCCGAGCAACACGATCGCCTTGTTTGAAGCAAATAACTGGCGGCTGAGGTACGAGTTGGTTCGACCGACCGTATGGAGAGCGCCGGTCTATTCGACAATGAGCAGCCACCCCCCTCAGGAGGAGCAAAGGAAGGGCAAGCACCAATAATTTCTAGCCTTTCCTATATTCCTCCTCATCTGCCACACCAATGATCAAGGTAAGACAAATTAACATTCAGCACAATAAGTCGACTACTGCCGAATTAGCCAAGTCACTTTCGGGTGTCAAATCGACCCTTGTGCTAATTCAAGAGCCCTATTGTTGTAGAGGGGCTATTAGAGGATTAGAGGGTATAGGCGGAAGGATAATCCGCCCAACCTCATGTGAAGACAACCCGAGGACTTTCATCTGAGTCTCCATTATAAGTAAAAAAAATCATAAGTCTTCTGAAACTTAGGGCCTGACAGCAACTGTTTCGATAAAATTGACAGACTGAAAGTGCGACTTTATAGAATGTCTTTTTTTCCTTGAAACTCTTTTAACGATTTCGATTAAACTCAGTTGTCAATTTACAATTAACTATTCTTTAATATCAGGTGGGTATTACCCTCATTGTAATAGTCTGACAGAGCGTAAATTTAATTTTGTAAACACTCTTCCTCTAATGTACTATAAATTTTGTTTGTTTTAAATTATTAACCATCTCACAGTCTTACATGTGATGAAATATGGATTAATATAAACTATGAAAGAGTTAGATAATTAGTAACGGTAAAAACATTGATAGAACTCGAGTTTAACGTTAAGCTAGCTGGCCCTATTTTGATTTTTTTACTTTATTTTTTTTTTTTTAAGTAAGAACGTAAAAAATATTTTAGCCTATAGGACTAACTCCATGAAATCATTATTATTATTTGCAAAAATAATTCTAAAAATTTAAGGTAAAAAATAAAATTTAAATAAATGCATAAAACCAGAAATTAAATTTCTAAAACTGTTTCATTTTTATATTTCTGTTTTAAATTTCAAAGTTCCTCAAGGTAGTATCCTTGGTCCCATCCTCTACACCGTCTATACAGCTGACATTTCAACCAATCCTAACACTATCCTCACCACGTATGCCGATGACACATGTGTGATCGCTGTTAACAATAACCCATTAATTGTATCCCGAAATCTCCAATCTCATGTCACAGCCCTCGAAGATTGGTGTCATAATTGGAGGACTAAGATTAAATCCAACAAATCCCATCAAATCACCTTTACCCTTCGTCGTAAACCTACTAACTGCCTCTCTAACCACTCAAACCCCCTAGTTTCTAATCTTGTATCCTCTTCCATTTCTGACAATCCTCAGAGGTGCCTGAAAAGAAGATGGCCACGAGACCTACTAATGTAAAATATCTTTAGAGTTCTACCAATGGGTAGTTTCTCTACACGCCTGTAACACTCCAATTTAGATTTACTACTACTTAGATCAGATTTACTAAATGTATTATAATGTACAGTTGTAAATAGCAATAAATAAATATTAAAAAAAAAATTTAAAGTTCATTTGGAAAATGAAAACGAGAAAGTATTACCACAGTGAATAATTTAGAAAAATCTTTTCTGAAACTCAATGTTGAGGCCGTTGATGAATATATTTTTTTCTTTGTTTAGTAATTACAGAATTCATTAGAAAGGCGTATCTAGCATCTATAAAAAATTACATGGAAAAATTCTTTATTCCCTTTTTAAACTTTATAAAAATTATATCCTACTCTTTGAAAGTGAGAGGAAGGCAGCAAAGTGAGCCCCAGGTTTGGGGTGTAGGGGGAGGGGTCAAAGCGACCTAATTACCCACTGAATAATAAATGAAGCATTATTTATTCTCTCGTGTATGGTACACCTTTTGATAGCTCTCGTAGTTGCCTCTCTTTCCTCACCAAGGGGTAGCGCTCTTGATGCTGTGTCACTAATGTAGTAGGTATATATTAAAATACCTTATTCAATTAAATATTCAAAATAGTTTAAATAATCAAATTTTAAAATATAACTCTTTAGTAAATTAAATACAAATATGAATATATAAAATTTATCTGTACTCACCAGAGAGGTCCCATAACTCTACTCTCCTTAAAAGTAAAAGTGAAACCTAGAAAGCTTCGCCTATGAAAACACTTTTACGCTGAGGTTAATAGGAATATCCACCATCGTAATATAAACTGAAACAAAGGGGAGCCAATGATTTACTCGTATTCTTTCCCCACTCATTAGCCACGCTCCTGAAGGATACATAAGATCCGCCTTTTTGGCATCACCTTTTCTGCTAGTTTATTCCTTCTACTATACTTCTATCTTTCCCCTACAATTTGACCTAACTATTTTAGATGAGCCTAAGCTTTAATATATGTTATTGTTTTTACTAAAATAGTACATAAGCTTAATTTGTTTTAGAAATATGAACCTGATGACCATAAGTTTCAAAAACATTCAACATAATTACGTTTTTGGAAGTGAAGGTGACAACCTTGTTTTAAAAAATTTTAAACGGTTATTTTCATAATGAAGTATCAGCTCAAAAATTAGATTTATGTATTAGTTTTATCCTTTACAGTTCACTCAAATGTATATTTATATATTTATATTTATTTAGCAAAACCTTAGATTGAGAAATTTAATTAAATCTTATTTAACTTTTAAAATTTTCCATTTTTTTTTACCATAATATTACTATTTTAAAGGTGTTTTTGGCATTTTTTATATCTTTACCAAACCTTATACCTGAATATTTTTATGATTTGTCTGTTAACTAACAAGGGTATTTTGGTTCTAAATTAATTAGTTTAAATTCACGAGGACCATAAATATAAAACGTGTTTTGTACAAGATTCAATTCTGATTAGTCTTTTAATCCTAGGACATTTTCCTTTGATATTGCCACATATCTAATATGTTAAAGCCTAGATTCAGCCTAAATTTTAAACCACTTTAAAACTAAAGAACGTTTTGATTTTATTATGTTTTATAAAATCACAACACAATCAAATATCTGAGATCTCTAACTTTTCATTTTTATTATTTTCATTATATTAATATAATATGTGATTTTGCAAGTATATGCCAAACTACTGTTTACTTGAAACTTTGGATGTTTATCCACCCAAATAGTCAATTCACTAAGCGAAGCCCATCTGGCCTTAGAGTAAGAGAAAAAACTTCAGTGCCCTCTCTCCCAGTTGACCGCTTTAGTTAATGATCAGTGACTGGAGAGATGGTAGCCCAGCTCTGGACTGAATTGATAATCCTTGCTCCGGGTTAATGGACTCTGTCCACTGGCAAAGTCTGCTAAGAACCTTATGTGGTAGGTCAGGTTAAAAACATCACTAATGTTAGATTAGTTACAAAAATATCTACTGGAGACCAGAAACATAAGATCAATGTTTTGTAATTAAACCTTTTATGTAATGAGAATTTAATATATTATTTCTGTTTACAAAATATATATGTAAATTTAAAGACACTATGATAGGCTTACAATAAATAATAATAATTATATAAATAAAAAAATATAATATTTGTTTATGGCCTTTTTTTTTCATTGGCCTTCCATTTTTATTATATCATTTCTAAAATAAAAGAAATGATAACTTGTATAAAAATAATTAATAATATTATTTTTATATACATAAATGTCGTGTGCTTGTATGGACCTTGTCTGAGGGACAATATTAACTCTTTCTGGATTTAAAATCGTATCTCGATACAGACTGATAAGTCTAGTACGAATTTTTGGAAGTATATCTATCTTTTAGGTGTACAATGTACTCACCCACCGAAACAGAGGTCATGAACTTAACTAGCTATTTGTTTAAAATATGCACAAACAAATAATAGAACAGAAATCCAGTTAATACAATAATTATTATTATTTATTATGATGAATATTGGGTGGGGCAAGGAGCTTTTAACAGTAGATCAATTCCTTTCCACCAAAAATGCTAAGTTGGTTCGAAGATGTGGTGTTGTTAAGGTGAATCTAATATTTATTTAATATATATACATATATATGTTAAAAAAAAAAGAAAAAAAAAAA
>NW_027107903.1:135252-153717 GCF_000696795.3 Halyomorpha halys | reverse complement strand
TGGGGTGTAGGGGGAGGGGTCAAAGCGACCTAATTACCCACTGAATAATAAATGAAGCATTATTTATTCTCTCGTGTATGGTACACCTTTTGATAGCTCTCGTAGTTGCCTCTCTTTCCTCACCAAGGGGTAGCGCTCTTGATGCTGTGTCACTAATGTAGTAGGTATATATTAAAATACCTTATTCAATTAAATATTCAAAATAGTTTAAATAATCAAATTTTAAAATATAACTCTTTAGTAAATTAAATACAAATATGAATATATAAAATTTATCTGTACTCACCAGAGAGGTCCCATAACTCTACTCTCCTTAAAAGTAAAAGTGAAACCTAGAAAGCTTCGCCTATGAAAACACTTTTACGCTGAGGTTAATAGGAATATCCACCATCGTAATATAAACTGAAACAAAGGGGAGCCAATGATTTACTCGTATTCTTTCCCCACTCATTAGCCACGCTCCTGAAGGATACATAAGATCCGCCTTTTTGGCATCACCTTTTCTGCTAGTTTATTCCTTCTACTATACTTCTATCTTTCCCCTACAATTTGACCTAACTATTTTAGATGAGCCTAAGCTTTAATATATGTTATTGTTTTTACTAAAATAGTACATAAGCTTAATTTGTTTTAGAAATATGAACCTGATGACCATAAGTTTCAAAAACATTCAACATAATTACGTTTTTGGAAGTGAAGGTGACAACCTTGTTTTAAAAAATTTTAAACGGTTATTTTCATAATGAAGTATCAGCTCAAAAATTAGATTTATGTATTAGTTTTATCCTTTACAGTTCACTCAAATGTATATTTATATATTTATATTTATTTAGCAAAACCTTAGATTGAGAAATTTAATTAAATCTTATTTAACTTTTAAAATTTTCCATTTTTTTTTACCATAATATTACTATTTTAAAGGTGTTTTTGGCATTTTTTATATCTTTACCAAACCTTATACCTGAATATTTTTATGATTTGTCTGTTAACTAACAAGGGTATTTTGGTTCTAAATTAATTAGTTTAAATTCACGAGGACCATAAATATAAAACGTGTTTTGTACAAGATTCAATTCTGATTAGTCTTTTAATCCTAGGACATTTTCCTTTGATATTGCCACATATCTAATATGTTAAAGCCTAGATTCAGCCTAAATTTTAAACCACTTTAAAACTAAAGAACGTTTTGATTTTATTATGTTTTATAAAATCACAACACAATCAAATATCTGAGATCTCTAACTTTTCATTTTTATTATTTTCATTATATTAATATAATATGTGATTTTGCAAGTATATGCCAAACTACTGTTTACTTGAAACTTTGGATGTTTATCCACCCAAATAGTCAATTCACTAAGCGAAGCCCATCTGGCCTTAGAGTAAGAGAAAAAACTTCAGTGCCCTCTCTCCCAGTTGACCGCTTTAGTTAATGATCAGTGACTGGAGAGATGGTAGCCCAGCTCTGGACTGAATTGATAATCCTTGCTCCGGGTTAATGGACTCTGTCCACTGGCAAAGTCTGCTAAGAACCTTATGTGGTAGGTCAGGTTAAAAACATCACTAATGTTAGATTAGTTACAAAAATATCTACTGGAGACCAGAAACATAAGATCAATGTTTTGTAATTAAACCTTTTATGTAATGAGAATTTAATATATTATTTCTGTTTACAAAATATATATGTAAATTTAAAGACACTATGATAGGCTTACAATAAATAATAATAATTATATAAATAAAAAAATATAATATTTGTTTATGGCCTTTTTTTTTCATTGGCCTTCCATTTTTATTATATCATTTCTAAAATAAAAGAAATGATAACTTGTATAAAAATAATTAATAATATTATTTTTATATACATAAATGTCGTGTGCTTGTATGGACCTTGTCTGAGGGACAATATTAACTCTTTCTGGATTTAAAATCGTATCTCGATACAGACTGATAAGTCTAGTACGAATTTTTGGAAGTATATCTATCTTTTAGGTGTACAATGTACTCACCCACCGAAACAGAGGTCATGAACTTAACTAGCTATTTGTTTAAAATATGCACAAACAAATAATAGAACAGAAATCCAGTTAATACAATAATTATTATTATTTATTATGATGAATATTGGGTGGGGCAAGGAGCTTTTAACAGTAGATCAATTCCTTTCCACCAAAAATGCTAAGTTGGTTCGAAGATGTGGTGTTGTTAAGGTGAATCTAATATTTATTTAATATATATACATATATATATATATATATATTTATAACTTAAATATCAGTGACAGCAAAATGTTAAAAAAAGCGAAAAAGGAATAAGATCTAACACGCTTGGTCTGCTGTAAAATACTAGCTTTATTGGGTTCGGTACATCTCTTTATATACATTCGATCAGCTGATTCCCTCAGTCAACTGACATCGAAATAACAGCTAACTCAGACCGTAACTTCTCCCCACCAGTTTACGAACAATCCTAGTAAACTAATATTATACAATATAATAAAATAGAAAACAAAAACAATTAAGAAAAACATTTTACAATAAAAATCAATTCCTATATACATATAATTGGAAGAACTCAAAAGCTTCATGAAATAATTGCTATATACATAATTTAAACCTAAGAATGACATTAAATAATTTTTTATACAATACATAAATACGCTAAAATGAACAAAAAAACAATATTTACAAAAGTCTAAATAAATCTTAAAACAAAAAACAATTAATAGAATTACATTAATATCCCATCCTGTCTGTGACCTTTAAATTGTCCCGCGCCACCCTCCTAGTTTTTTCCTTTTCCATTCTTTCTCGTGCCTTGTCCCATAACATTCTTCGAGCAACATGGTTGTTGTGTATCTCCTCACTGTCTACTGCTGTGCCCTTATAGTCTCTTATGGTTCCAATTCTACGGAGTTCCATAGCGTATCTCATCAGATTCAGGCAGAGAATTCGACCTTGCCACGACAGAAATGAAGGTCATGGATGTAACATGGCATCTCAACACACCAGGGCACCCCATGAGCAGAGTGGCTTCACGGTACGTTGAGTGACCATCTTCGCTTATATCAGATCGACAAAGGATTGGAACCGTATGTAGCAATATAATCATTCCGTACACACCATTACGGGGTTCATACCATTTGAGATCCTATTTGGGCTTCGGGGACACCGGCGGGACTATAAGAGCATGGCAGTAGACGGTGAGGAGATACACAACAACCATGTTGCTCGAAGAATGTTATGGGAGAAGACACGAGGAAGAATGGAAAAGAAAAAAAACTAGAAGGGTGGCGCGGGAGAATTTAAAGGTCACAGACAGGATGGGAGCGATCAAGATCGGGACGATCGTATACAGAAAGTTGTGGTCTAACATGGGTAAGGAGATTCGAGGGTCAATTCAGGGTGATAATTATTAGGCAACACAATATTGTTACTCTAGAAAGTATTAAAGAACCTAAAAAGAGGAGAACTGTCCATATTGAAGAGTTAAAATTTCCTGCAATAACAATTTAAAAACTGGAGTGTTCTCATATTCTCATATACAACTACAACATTTTATCACAGAAGGATTGGATATTAATGTAATTCTATTAATTGTTTTTTGTTTTAAGATTTATTTAGACTTTTGTAAATATTGTTTTTTGCTCATTTTAGCGTATTTATGTATTTTATAAAAAATTATTTAATGTCATTCTTAGGTTTAAATTATGTATATAGCAATTATTTCAGGGAGATTTTGAGTTCTACCAACTATATGTATATAGGAATTGATTTGTATTGTAAAAAGTTTTTCTTAATTGTTTTTGTTTTCCATGTTGTATAATCTATATTGTATAATATTGGTTTACGAGGATTGTTCGTAAACTGGTGGGGAGGAAGTTACGGTCTGAATTTGCTGTTACTTCGATGTCAGCTGACTGAGGGAATCAGCTGATCGAATGTATATAAAGAGATGTACCGAACCCAATAAAGCTAATATTTTACAGCAGACCTAGCGTGTTAGATCTTTTTCCTTCTTCTCTTTTTTTAACATTTTGCTGTCACTGATACATAAGTCATTAATATATATTAAATAAATATTTGATTCAGCTTAACAACACCACATTTTCGAACCAACTTAGCTTTTTGGGGGGAAAGGAATTGATCTTTTTTATCTACTGTTAAAAGCCCCTTGCCCCGACAATATTTATGAGAATAAATAATAAAAATTATTGTATTAACTGGATTTCTGCTCTATTATTTGTTTGTGCAAATTTTATATCAGTAACTGAAGGGTAAAAGACTGTCCAGTTTCTCTGGATTTGAAGTAGAACGGTTAACAGATGATGACATTTGAACAAATGTGTACTAATCATTTTTCCTGAAGCTAGTAAACTAGTGATAATGATAAATATATCTGTGTGAATAAATAGTAATAAAACTTAGTTAGTGAAAAAAACAGCGTCCATTACTTCATGTAAAAAGACACTATTATAAAAAATCTAAGGCAAAAGTTTGTTAGGAATAAAAATAATTTAGACCAATTCTATCGGCATTATGAGGAAATAACTTGACCGTAGCTGTTTAGTAAATAGCTAAAACACTCAAAGTCTAACACGATAAAAGCTCTCAGTGTCCAATATCAGTAAAAAGGAATTGGCTCTTGAGGTTTCTAGGGTCTCCGAGGGTCGTCTGGAATGTTTTCCGCTCGCTGGACCACATTTCTTTAGATACCTGATGTGTTCTAACCAGTTTGCTCAAATACCAACGACCAGTCCTTTACTAATCGCTTTAAGCCCTCCCATAACCCAATTTGTTTCATCTTAACTACCTTTCATTTACCTCTAAGTTCTTCGCCATTATAAATGAATAATAGTAGTATTTATTAAATGTAGATTTACGAAAAAAATTGCCCAATGTTAGCACTCGAAGCATAACTCACTCTGTTTTTTCAATTTCAGATTTAACAGTCTTAAAGTTTCCTCTTCCCGTTTTAAGCTGATATTTCAAAAGCGATATAGGACCGTAGCTCCCTTGTGGTCTTAGTGAAAGCCAGGTATCCTAGCTACTAGACCATACCGGACACAACTATACAAGCCCCCAACTAGTATGTTACCAATGTGAAACCGCCTTCAGCGGACCCTGTAACTCATCTTATACGGCAAACAAAGTCAGTATGTAATCTGTATATATACTATGTATTATCATATATTTGTAATTGTAATTATATGTAAATAAAGAGTATTTGAAAATGAAAAAAAAGTGGTCTTAGTGGGGCGGTTACGGTGGGGAAGGATGGCCTATTTTTGGTGTTATGATCACTTGTGAGATTGTGACATGTCATACATTTTTATAAATAATATGAACCAAATGTAATATATCATTAATGTTAATCGAAATTCACGCAAAGTTGTACCGGCATTGATATACCCGAGCTTTGCATTTTATTATTTTTTATGTATTTGAATATTGGTTTAACGGTTATGAAAATTAATAAATGGTGTAGTTATTATGCTTTAAAAACCAGTAATTAAAGGATATTTAAGTAAGGTTGAACAGGAAAGCCTTACGTTAAACAATTTTTGATGCTTATTCACATGAAGAATTGAAAAATAGATTTTCGGTTCTACTAACTTCAGATGCAGGATATTTCTGACACACTGGGGTTATCTGTAGGTTACTATCCTATTCAAATCATGGTGGGGAGCATGTTTTCATTTCGTGGGACCACCACAGAAATAAAAGTCGACTCCCAGCCTCGATTCGAACCGGCGCCTGAAGAATAAAGATCCAGTCAAGGTTATCTGTTTAACTCGCTTGGCTAAGAACGAACTAAGAGACAGAACGTGAACAATTAAAGCAACTTGAGTTCTGCACCAAACGTGTAAAAACAACAAAATATTTGTAAAATTATTCGTATACAAGCTTACAATACTCAAGTTTCCCTAGCTCTACGTGTGTTGTAGATTGGCTCTTTCATATATAGTGGATATAATCTACTTTGCACCTTTAGGGGTTTGCGGAAGTTGAAAGGTTATTGTTACAGAGCAAATCAATAGTAGTAAAATACACAAGGGAGATGACGATAAAAGAAGGAAGATATAATTCCGGGGTGAAAATTTCATCAGAAAAATAATCATGGTTTTTCTGTTTTCCTTTCTTCTCCTGTTATTCTCTGTTAAACTCATGTCTCAGATTTTTATTCCCATATTATACATATTAAAGTATAAAAGTAAGTGCAATCATAAAATTGTTTAAATTCTATACTTGATCAAGAAGCAAAAATCTGTTTCTTAGCCGAACATAGTAAAAATTTAACCTCATCTTTTTTTTTAGTTAACATTTCTTCAGTAAACCTGCCATCTTATTTGGTCCTTAGCCTTCCGGTGTATATGTTTGTCATCTGTTTTTTTTTTTTAATTTTTAACATCGTTTATTACCTAATGACTGCCTTAGTTTCATTTAATAATGTTACTCTTACCCCTGTCGAACAGATCCGTTCCCTTGGACTACATCTGGACTAACGATTAACCTGGAATCCTGAAACAAGACTGAAAAGACAGGAAACTGCACGTAGATTTTGACTATTACAGCACTTACTAGACAAACGGTCTAAACTTCCAACACATTAAAAAAGACTGATCTACATGACTGTAATAAGGCCAATCTGGACATATGGAGTTGAGCTTTAGAGTTCCACTAAACCTTTGAATCCATGAACAATCCAAAATCCTTCGAAAAATCCTCCATGCTCCTTACTTAGTCACAAATAAAATCATACATATAGACCTTAATGATCCCTACGTAACCAATCTAGCCCAAACCAGATATCGCTCATTCCATTATAAACTCCCTAACTACTCAAACCCCCTAGTTTCTAAACTTGCATCCTCTTCCATTCCTGACAATCCTTCGAGGTGTCTGAAAAGAAGATAGCCATGATACCTGCTAATGTAAAATGTCATTATTAGTGCTACCAATGGGCAGTTTCTCTACACGCCTGTAACACTCCATTTTAATTAAGATCATATTTCATGAATGTATTATATAATATACAGTTGTAAATAAAAGGAAAGATATTAAAAAAAAACTTCATTTATCTTCTATTTTATTTTCTACTATTATTATTATTTTCTAACTTTAGTAATTTGAAATAAGTGCAAAATAATTTCTATTCAATTAAAATATGTTCTGAATTTCGATTTATTTTGGTTTAGCTCTACCTTCATTTCTGGGAGTGGGTAGCTCATTAGTAAGACACTGTGCTACAAACTCCAACCCATAACCCGCGTTCGAATCCGACTACGCAGATAATTAGCTTCTGTTTCACTGCAACCCTATGGATTCGGGAGCATTTCGTGGTTCATTCAACCTCAAAAATTGAGTAAACGTCTGGCGGCCGAGCGTGATTCTAACTAAATAACCTCCTTGCGCAACCATTGGTCAAGTAACATTTCTTTACATACTACTGCACACCTCACCCTTCAAAAGAAGGCCATCCTTCCCCGCCTGACCCCCTCTCTGGTCAGAGACGTCTGAGGAACAACGGTCCTATATCGCCTTAGACTTAAAAAAAAATTATGACTTTTAATTTTGATTAAAATTTTTGCAAGCAAGAAATTAATATTCATAAATATGTTGAGTAAGCGAAACTTGAATCTTTGGATATTTTACAACCCTTTATGGGTTGTGGTTGTACAGATTTAATTTTTTTTTAACTTCTATCTTTAGGGAAAATGTATATTATGTTAGAAAAACGAAACATCAGCCTCTTCAAAGTATTTTCAAACAAAAATATATTTTTAATTATTATTTTACTCATACAAGTGATTATTTTCTTCGGTGGAGACACTCCACAAATTGCACTAGATATCGATTCCAATTTGAGAAAGTGGTGCAGCGCCTCTCTACGTATCTATAAACTGCTCCAATTTTTACTTGTGTTTTTTTTTTTCAAAATACAATAAGGACGTGTTGTACATACAAAACATACAGGAGATCATAACACAAAAAAGGCAATCCGTCCCGGCCAGACCCGCCCCACTAAGACCCCAAGCGAGCTATGGTCCTATATCGCTTTTAAAATATTTTCTTAAAACGTGAAGAGAAAATTTCAAGTTAGTTTAATCTAGCAATATTTAAAAAGCGCCTGAAAGTGGAAAACGGCGTGATGTATATATATATTTTTTTACTCCAGTATGTGGGTCAAAAATGTTGATTATTGAATCTTTCAAAATGTGATAGAAAGAAGCTCTTTCATCCGATGTGTGAAGTAAGTAAGGGTTTAACTGTTTAACGATAGACCGATTAATGTTTATTTGACTCGTACGTAAAGCTTCTATTACCCCCGCCATTTTATCCCCGGATCTCGGATAACAGTTTAATTTGGGTAATGACTTTTTCGCGGTTATAAACAACAACGATTGGCTCATTGATCGAAATTGGTTTAAGTTTATTTCTATGAAAAACAGACTACATTTTTAAGTTTTTCTTTAATTTTTTTTTTTAATGGAAAATATACTTGATTTTACTTAAAACGTTGTCAATGCACAATAGAAAAGAATCATTGAGATAAGGTAATTACAGTCATCTAATTAAATTCAGTCAAAAAAGCGAAACAGACGAGAGACTTTTGAGGTATAATTCTATTCATCAAATTACTTTGAAATATGGAAATGTGTTAAAATTAATATGATTCTAACTTCATCACTAACAGTCATAAAAGAGTCGTAGAGTAACATAACGATGAGCTCTGACCTGATGCCTCCCCTGGTAGTGTCGTAGTTGAGTATAGTAGAGTTGTGCCTCCAGAGGATGAACTGAGTGGGCTGGGGCACCCTCACTATGAGGCAGCGCAGCTCGATCGTGCTTCCCGAGTTGTAGAACTTGTTCTTGATCGGTATGTCCCGTTCGTCCTTTATCTCAAGTTCAGGCACTGAAAAAAAATAAGCAAATAGATTTTAGCATTATCATCTGTATTCTGGAAATTCTAAAAATAATTAGATTATAAAAAAAAGTTATAATAAGGATAGTTCTAAAGCCATGAATTCATTTTACTTCTCTACACAATTTTTTTTCCAACGAATGAAATTGCACACCACTACATTTTTGAATGACTATTTGAACCTTTGTTTTTTGTTAATGAAGTAAATATAAGATCTAATGCCTTACGATGATAGAGGACTGTTTGCCTCATAAGCGACTCTTGACAGTAAACGCCATTTAAAATATTATTTGTGGAGCGATTTAGATTGTTTTTCAATCCTAATTGTAGTAATAGATTTTGTCAGTTTTTGTTTGTCTGGGATCGAGATGGCTTTGCTTATAGTCACCAAGGCGTACCGCTGTGTTTTTACATGAGGCTATGCAAATACTGAGTGGAAGTGGCACCTCTCGACCTCCTGTAGGAAGAAATGATGTAGTATCAATTGAAAAGAGAGGGCTTAGCAGGTCTACTGGTTAATCTTTAGGTGAGGATTTATCTTAAGGAAATATTTCCCAACCGTTCGATCACCTAGGGAAGCGAATCGGTCCTCTGGGACAACTGGCTCTCACAAATCCTCACGGAGCATTGGGAATTTCGAACTAATATTGGCCCTTAACGTCCAAGTTTTTCTGTTCCAGAGAGTACTGAGCACATCATCGTGGACTATACTCCCTTAAAACTTTACGTGCCAGATTGCTGATTATAACCAGACTCTATGCCCTTACAGAAGACGATTTACCTCAGCTAGTAACTGAAGAAAACTATCCGTATTAAACAGAATTTGATTGAGAACTATTGCTGGGCCAGCCCATTTCAATCTTGGTCAGAAAAAAAGACCAGCCACTGGAAGGCCAACGGACGGACGATTGAACCATGTAGACGGAAATTGCATATCACAAATTTTATTGTAAAAATTTTAAATTGTTTTATTAGCAACAGTTCGATACTATAAATACATGTGTAACATCGAAATTCTGCTGCATTGCTCAAAAGTTAGGGAAAGGTGAAAATAAATAATTGTAGATTTTGTTATTTCAATATTTATAGCCTATTTATTTATTTTTTCAGGAGCTATTCTGATCACTATTATCTATGTCACAATGTATCAAGATCCTCAACACGCGCTACACTATCAGATCATGCCATACCACATATATCCGTCTTAAGAACAACCTTCAGAACGTCTGATCCACTGATATATTATGTTTTCTATTTTTTTTTTTTTTGCTATTGTCCTAGTTAAAGAATTAGGCATATAAAATCAATCACAAAAAGTATGAAAAAATAAACGATAAAATTAATACATGAGTAAATATCGATGCAGGTAAAATATTTTATGTTTCGACTACAGTCAAATTAATATTAGCAAAATCACTGGATCAGTTGAAAAACAAGGTAATAAAAATCTATATCACCAGAACTCGCCAGGGGTTCAGTAATGAGGTACTGGTTTTTCAACAATGGAGTGAAATAAATTGATAAGTTCATAATCTCGCTCAACCATCAGATTTTTCCCAATTTAATAGGCACATTTAATGCGGCTGGGTCGAGCCCAAAATAAACATCTTCCTCACCCATATTCGAACCCGAATCCTTGGAGTTAGTAGTGCAGCGCCTTTACTCACTGGGCTACTCTTGCCCCCACAATATATATAATAAATGTCCTATTACAAAATAACCTATTACAAAAGTAATTTGATGAATGTTTTCTGTATTTTTGACGAATTATCCCCATGTGAAACTCCACTAATTGCAATGCATGTCCAGTGATAAATGCTTACATTGCAACTAGTTACATGGGCACTAAGCTTCGAGGCTTAAAGGACTGATTACAGAGGCACTGTTCGCTACAGAACATGGCCACTGACATTTACTGGGACTACTGGCCTTCTAGATAATTTACATTGAGGACATTAGATTTACAGTTGAGGACACCCAGCCTGTTGAACCATGTCACGTCAGCACCTTGCCAGTTGGCTTTAAACATCCCAATTACGTGCTTGTTTACGAGCTTCACTTGACATCGTGTAATTTGAATCGCATTCACACACGCACTCGAATAATAAATAAAAAAAAACACATTTATATATGAAAGGGAATAATTCAAACCATTGTCTACAACAATCTTTGGAAATATTAGACCAATTTACATGCCATTTTTTTTTCACAGTGTTCACTGTAGCTACAGCAAGGGTTAAAAATACTGAAATCTCCAATTTTTCCAGTAAATATGGTATTATTATGATTTATTATAGAACCCTAAACCACTACCAAGTTTTGTTTAGATTAGTCGAGCTGTGAAGTGACCATAATTGTGATTGTTCTATCGCAAATTTTGAGTGAAAATAATCAATCTATTTTTTCGATTTAAAAACAAATTTTGTAAAAATGCAAAATGTAAAAACATTAACTTTATGTCAGTTCTTGAAAATGGACGATTAATCGAAACGAATGGACCAATAACCAGCGAGCGTTAATGACCAGGTATTTATTTATATATTTTTTTTTTTTTTTTTTTTCGGCCAAGACTCCCATTGGAGTTCTATACTGCCTAACCATGGTTGAGGGTCAAAGTTCTTCATTTTGTGGGACCGCCACTCAATGTAAAAAAGTCAACGTTCCAGGCCGGATTCGAACCGGCACCGCCAATAGACATTAATCAAATTGGTAAGACTGTGTCTTAACCACTGAGCTATGGGCGGCCCAAATGACCAGGTAGTTAAACGCCCTTTCAAAACAAACATACGAATTGACTGGCTTTTCCTATGGCTAATTATCATGAATTTTATTATTTTTTAAACCATTTATTGTAATTTACCGCTGTAAGTTAAATAGATATGATAAATAATTTATTTAATTATTGATTCAATGAAATATAATAATGTAGAGATATAAGTAGAGAAGATGTTGAGGGATTCGGTCAGGAAAAAAACACAAATAAACAAAAACATATTTATTCCAGCCGACGTTTCTACCTGAGTTTCAGGTCTTCAACAGGAAGCTTGCGACAGAGATTCTGGTAAGACTCAGTTTACCACAGAACCTGCCGCAAGCTCCCTGATGAAGACATGAAACTCAGGTCGAAAGGTCGGCTAGAATAAATATGTTTTTGTTTATTTGTGTTGTTGTTTTTTTGCTGACTGCACCCCCCCCCCCGCCCCCTTCCCCCCTCACCAAATCAACGCCCACCAACATCTAACCCCCCCTATTAATTTTTTTTTTTTTTTTTTTTTTTCTGGCTGCCCCCCCCCCCCCCGACCATCTTCTCCACATAATAATGTTTGATTAATTTTAATTAAATATATTAATTGATATCAAACTTTCAATTAATTTATATACATCTCCCAATCTAGCATTATTGAAGCATTTCCAGGTCTCTTAGTCAATTAATAAACTAGAGTAATATTGTCGGAAGGTGCGTACACACGTGGGCGACAAATGATAACAATTGTTTTCTTTTTGGGCTTCTCATTAAATTCTAAGCAATTATATGATTATGCCAATACTTTATGGTAGAATTTTCTGACAAAAGGATCGTTGAACTTGTTTCAATTGATCTGACACATTATTAAGTTCCAAATGGCGAGAGTATTCTTAGTGTTCTTTGGAAGTTATAAACTCCAATCGAACAAAGGAATTTAATCAAGACCTCCTAATTATGACCGTCACCTCTTTTGAGGGATGAGAATGATAATTAATCGTAAGTCCAAATTAAAAGAAGAGAAATAATATTTGTACGGAGAACGCTTTTGATAATTTTGTCACAACGTAATTGATTACGGCCATTTAATTTTAATATTCTGGAAGTATACGCTGACAATTTAAAATTATTGATTCTATTTCCTACCTCCTAAGGCCAAAATACTACGATTATCTAAGTAATAATTCATTCACGGCTCACTAATATATAGGTACCCGTTTCAAACTTTTTTTTCCTACGCCCTAGGGAATGGGCTATTACGCCATTTTCCCTCTCGCAGTCCAATACAATTTTACTGTTCCTCTTAGTCGGTCCATTTTAAACTATCAAGGTCCATTGAGTTGTTTGTAACTACGTTTTAGTTCGTGTAATGGCTAGGTCTTTATAATTAATAACTACATGGTTGTTAAGAATATATATATAGTTAAGTAAAATGATTCACGAATTGCTAAAAGAACCACAGTGTTTTTGTTTAAATCGGTCTTTTCAAAAAACACTTGTGGTGGGAAAAAACGTAGCTTAAGCTTAAGTAAAACTTAATTTTGAACTTGATCAATGAAGTAAATTAATTATTTTAATATGAAAATTGAGTTTTTGAATTTTAAGGTTCAGATATTTAATAATAGTAAGTAATTGTAATGTAATGTAACTTGTGATTGTAATTGTTAATTTGTAACTTTCTCACTTTGTAATTATATATAACTTTCTCACTTTGTTAATATGTCAATTGTTATCTACTAACTTTGTGAACTCAGTGTAAATAGCCCTAGTGGTCAAAACACTTAAATAAATAAATAAATAAAACATCTATCCAGAATCCTGCCATCAACGGTTTGGCCTATGGACGTTAATGAAATCATCAAGCATTAGTACATGCCAGTTTTCATTTATACTTTTTAAATTTCTTATTTAAATTTAGAGTTAAAATGAATATTTCAACGTATCATGTTTTATATTTAATCTACTGAGATTAATAATTGAAAGAATTGCATCTTATTAACTAAATCGCATGCTGCATACCGATGATAAGAATTATCGTTTAGTAAATTAAAGACATTTACTTTATATTCAGGTATTAATATTTTTATTTAAAAATTTATTTTGAGTTAGTTTATTATGTTTACATATTCCTTAATACATAAAGAATTTAATACTCATTTTTGAACAATCCCCTTGAATATGATTATCTTAGGACAGGATTCCTACAGACCTATTAGTCTTCTTCCAGTCTGTTCCACAATATTTTTTGACAAAACATATTACCCAACCACCAATTTGGATTTCCCAAATTACGTTCTACAACACAACAACTACACACGGTCACGGACATCATTTCTTCTGCTTTTGAACTAAAACAATATCCTTCTGGAGCATTGAATGTGACTCAGGAGTTTGATAGGGTATGGCACCAAGGCCATCTTTTCAAACTCCAGCCAATTCACCCAAGCACCTACTATTTAATTTTACAATCATTCCTACATAACCGCTTCTTTTTTGTCTGATAAAGCAAAGAGAACTCCTCAATGAAACCAATATTTGCAGGTGTCCCTCAAGGTTCTATCCTGGGCCCACTAACTGCGACGTACGCCGACGACGCTGATATCATTTCGAGAAACACAGACCCTTTACAGGCCACACTAACACTACAACATAGTCTTAACAATATACAGCCATGGGGCACACGATGGAAAATTAAGATACACAATGACAAGTCACAATTACTCTACAAAACAAGAACTTGTCCTTCAGTTTATATTTAAAATCACCCTATACCACAAAAAAAAACAACAAAAAAAACACTGTAACTTATTTAAGACTGTAACCTATAACAGAAGGTAGACATGGGGCCCTCACGTCAAAACAAAATGTAAAACGATGAATTTCCGACTGAGAAAATTATATTCTACACTACACAGGAGTTCTAAATAATCCCTCAGACAGAAAATTAACGTATACAATTACTTACAAAAAAACATATGGACATACGCCTGCCAAATTTATAAATCTGCAAAAAAAGACACAGATTCAGATAATACAAAATTTTCAATCATAATTTTTAAGACTGGCATCGAACTCACCATTCTACTTTTCAAACGAGACCATTCACACCTAGCTATGCATTCCAACTATAACGGACCACATTCAAATGACTTACAAACGCTTTCCCAACACGCCACATGGATATTTCAACAAATTTATACGACAGATGGCAACACATGCCACTCCTGACGTCTACGCCTAGTTACTGAAGAGGAGTTAGATGCGGGACCTCCTAGTGTAATAAAATAATTTACTTAACGTCAGGAGAATGCACCATTGGGTGCTGTCTCTCTCATGCCAACTCATTTGCTGGTTGTAAAGTACATTTACAGAAGCAAATAAAAAAAAATATAAAAATAAGAAGAAGAAATATTTTAATTAAGTTTAAACCTTCCTTCCTTTGTTTTTTTTTTGTTATAAGTTTAATATCTTTAAGTATAACGTATTCATTACTACATTTTAGAAAAAATATCCTCTCGATACTTGCCTGGGTTAATATCAGTAATATTAAACTTAACGTTATTTAAGACAAAAGGAAGAATATTCTAGGGTTAGCTAAAGAAACTGCTTTCCTGATCTCCGACCCCTCGAGCACTGACCGGGGAAATTAATTGGATTGTTAAGTTTGATTTAGTACAAAACTCCATTTTGCAAGTTACTTTAAACTTCAAAAAACATTATACTTCCACAGCAATATCGAGCAAATTTCCTGTTCTAAGATAATCATATTCAAGGAGATTGTTTAAAAGTGAATATTAATTTCGGAGAAATTCATAAACATAGTAAATCATCTCAAAACAAATATTTTGGGAAAAATATTTCCACCTGAATATAAATTTAATGACTTTAAAAAAAATACTAAACAATAATCTTTTTTTTAGTGTATGGCACCCGATTAAGTTAATAAGGTACTAATCTTTCAATTATTAATCTCTGTAGATTAAAATATAAAACATAGGACATTAAAATATTTATTTTAACACTGAATTTGAATACGAAATTAAAATTTTTTTTAAATAAATTAAAATTGGCACGTGTTTGATGATTTCATGAATGATTCTCTGCTTCAGTAACTTAGTATGAAGACTCAATAGGTGCATCTATACATTTGCCGAACCATGGAAAATTTGATCATGCGCAAGCTTTGATTGGCTGTTACAAGTTGATCAAAATCGTTTGACTCCTGTTGATATGGAAGAAAGGTACCTATCTTAATGACTAAGGTTATTACCTTTAAACAAAAAAAAAAAAATTGGTATGAGCACTTATTAATTTATTCTTTAAAACCTAAAAAATTCATAAAATCGAAAATATTTAGGCGGGAATATCTATTAAGCAAAGTATTAACGAACATACCTCCAAAGAATTTTTTTCATGTTTTAAGAAAATTAATTCATATATTTGGTTAGGATACTTGACCCTGAAACATTCTTAAAGAATCATGATTTTTTATTATAAATAAGACACATTCGTTAAATAATTGATGTTGAAGATAAAATTTGCTTTCAGTGCTATCGATAAGTTGTTTTTAGTCTTAAATTTCCTTCAATAAATTTACTTCTATCCTTTGTTGAAATGGAATTATAATTAAAGAAGCCAGATTTATCTGTAGATATATAGGCAATGTAATATGTCATCCCTCATAAGGAGGGATAATTTTGCTTATTATCTATATCCACCCAAAATTTACAAATAGCTGTATGATTTAAAAGCTTAATTTCTTAAACATCATTTAATGATCCAATGATATCTTGCTAAAGGCAGTCGATATTTTTGGGTTAAGCAGAAAGATGCGAGATTCTTGAATATCCTAATTGATCATTACTAAAAATATAATATAAAATATAGCTTATTTTTTAAAATGATTTGTATATGATTCCGTCGGTTATGTCCAATTGCTGTGGACTACAACTTTACTAGAGTTTTAAAAAAGTCCAAAACAAAAACAAAATCAACCAAACATGAACTACAAAGGACATTATGTATGTATTTTTTTAAACAATTTAGCATTGCTACTCATTTTAGGTTTTTTGTTTACCAAATGGTCTACATTAGTGTTTCCCAAACTTTTTTCGTCCTACCGCCCCCTTTTCAGAGAAAAATATTACTTAGCACCCCTTAGAAATTAATTTTAATTGTAATTAGTAGAAAATAACTGTAACTAATCTTTCTACCTTATTCGTAAAATATAGTAAAGAAAGGTGTAAATTAGAAACATTGAACTTTGAAATTATGAAATTATTTTATAAATTATTTCTTTATTTTACTCTTTCCCCTTATTTTCTCCACTTTTATCCATTTTCCTTACCCGCGTTATAAGTTTTGTACACTATACTTATAATTTGCCTCTTTATCATCTATTATTTTTACATATATTTTCTTCCTCTCAATTTTCATTTTCTTTTCATATTTAAATTTTAAATTAATAATAACTTATATGTTCATACTTCTTTGCATTATATAACTTTATTTTTATTTCATTTCCTTAAGTAAGTTATTGTACCCGCTTTTTCAATTATCTATGTATACATTTTATTTCCCGCTTCTCTCATCACTTCATTTTATTAATTCTATTTTGTAAAATTATTCATTGTATGTGTAAAATTATTCTGTTTATACTTTCTTTTTATATTTTTTTATTTTTCTATACTTACTGTGGTTGTTATCTTGTTTTGTTTTTAGCCCTGAAGAAGGCTAGAAACTCTAGCCGAAACGTCGGCACATTAAAATTAGTTAATCATACTTATTTGTGTTTTTCATTGACCGCACCCCCAACCATCTTCTCCGCATTTATCATCCACGGTCAACTATCTCTCATAATTATGAAACTATTTATTGAAGTTAGAGTAGAATGTAATGCAATAAAAGTTAAAACATTCGAAATCATCTTTATTAGAACGATGGACCTGGTGTGCTGCTACCAATTTAGTAATTCTCGGCTCTATTTTCGTCAGTAGTAATCAGAACCGAGATTGACTATTTCCAATTGTGTCTTTTTTTTTGTTAATTAATTAGTTACCGCACTGAACCCACGTTCCACTAAATATGATGAAGGAAGTGCAATTACGAACTTTTGAATTACAGACCAAATGTCTAAATAAGCCATAGGGATCTCTTTTTCCAGCCAGAATTGTTGTAGTCACTTTTGAATCCACACAATAAATCTTCAACATCTTGAGCTATTTCATCAATTCTTCTTTGCACTGTATAATTGCTTAACCAAATTTTCTTTATAATCTGCTTCTTTATCAGATGCTTGTCCGTATTACTTCACTTGTAGCCGGTATAATTAGTTCTCCAACAATATAATGATGTTTTCCAATTTTGGCTCTGATTAACGAAATATTGTAAGAAGCAAACAAGCCATCTTGCGTGGTTGCGATTAAAAAGAGTTTTACCACTGTCGGTTGTTTGATAAATTTTTCTTTTAGTATTCTAAAACAAGATAAATCCTTATCTTTTATATCACAATGAATTTTAGTCAAATGTTCTTATAGTCTGGAAGGCTTCATAGCTTCGTTTGATAAAACGTTCTGGCAAATCAGGGACATTGGTAATGTACTGTTTACAGGCACCTCAATAAAGCCATATTTCAAACATTTGATATTATTTATAATCTTTAAATTTCTTTCTTGAGACTGGTAATTGTTTACTAAATAATTCAAAAACACTATCCAAAATTATAGTCTCAAAACATTTATTTCATTCACACGTCCAACGTTTCGGCCAATTCGGCCATCTTCAGGGACAATCTATTA
>NW_027107903.1:115464-132122 GCF_000696795.3 Halyomorpha halys | reverse complement strand
TTTGGATAGTGTTTTTGAATTATTTAGTAATTTGATATTATGTTGTCTACATTTTTTTATTTGGTTGAACCATTATTATACTTTTTTTTTTTAACCCTTTGAACCCTATGATCCGATTTTCAGGCCTATCTGTCACCACTACCCATTGGGTCCTTATACCGGCCCAGTTATACAGAATTCTGTGTGTAGCCGAGTTGACTCATTGCCTCCCTAAATTAATTTTTAAATTGGAAAAAAATACTGAAAATCAAAATTTAATTTTTTGAGGCGTCCCTGGGAACCCCAAAGATGAATCGTACAAATCAATTAATTAACCGTTTTAATTTTGTTTCGAGATTTCCAGAGACACCCCCGTAAACCATACAGGAATAATCAAAGTGGGGGAATATTAAGGAAGTAACCAGGAGCCTACGAGTTTTAAAAGAAAGTAGGTGGCGAAGATAACGTTTTAGGGTGGAGAAGGTACGACGGGAAATATCGGAGACATGGTTTTTCCAGGAGAGAGTTTGGTCTATAGTGACACCAAAGTTTTTAACGTATGGATGGAATTGTATTGGATTGTTGTTTAGTAATAAGGTTGGAATATGAGGAATAGTTTTCAGGAAGTGATTGGATCCTATTACGATTGCCTTAGTCTTCTCTGCATTCAACTTAAGCTTGTTTTCTTGGGCCCAGCGACTAATTTGATTTAAGTCTTCTTGAAGTATCTCTGTGGCAGCCAGTAGGTCAGAAGGTGGGAAGGAAAGATAAACTTGGAAATCATCAGCATACATATGGTAGTGAGAATGTCGGATAAGGAGGGGAAGATCTTTGATGTAGATGGCAAAAAGAGTGGGGAAAAGCGAGAAACCCTGGGGGAAAGCAAGAAACCCTGGGGGACACCGCAGGTAAGAGGTCGAGTCAATGATGATGCCTTAGCCGGAACCATTACGTACTAGGAGCGATCGGAGAGGAAGGTAATACTGTAGCAGTTCCAGGCTTTGCCTTTGCGATCGACCAATTCCACATGTGGCAGTTACCAACGACAACGCTCGTCGTGCTCACGTGTTTTGGAACGCCAGTTCAATGGCACCACATGAACACTAGCAGTGCACGATTGCACATACCTCAATGCAAGTGCGGGTCCAGTTCAGTCCAAGTCCAGTTGTTAACAGAAAAATTGAAGTTCAAGGGATAAATTGGTTCAAATTATAGTAGTGGTAACTAGAAATTTATTAGGATTTTATTTATTCTCCATACTACGGATCTGTTTTATACATTATATCACGTTCTGTTTACTGTAGCATCCATCACTATAGTATGATCCATCTATTAATTTTATTATGTTTTAGTTTGTTGTACTATCATTTTGTATGTTTATATTTTTATTTAATTATTTTACTCTCCTTGATATATATTTTTATAATTTTTTTTCTGTTTATGTATTCTGATAAGTTTATTTCATATGATTATTATTGTATGTATTTATTGTTCATGCTGAGCACATATTTATGCCGATCTTCTCATTATATTTTCATTACCTCCCGGTACAACGCTTGGTCCAGTAACAGTGCTTCCTCAGAAGTACTGTACCCTGACTCTTGACGAGTTGTAGCGGTACAGATTTATTCATTATTGGCCTTACAAAATAAGAATAAATAACAGAATGGTGAATAAAAATCCTGAAATTCTGGTTAATTTGTCACTATCTTTAAAGTTATCTACTGCATAACAAAAAACTAGTAAAAATTAGTTGTTTTTTTTTCACTTACATACAGATGCACATGTTAGACGTACCAAGAGCATTAATTGAAGATCGATAAATGTAACATAATATAGTTTATAATGATTATCTTTGTTAAAGATTATTCATTTAATTAAATGAGTTGTAATGCGTGTAAACAAATTAAAAAAAAAAATTAACATCCAGTAAACTAGAACAACAAATTTTTATTTAGGAAAAAATCAAGGAAGTTTTGGTTGATTTGAAGCCCTTTAATAGGAATTTTCATATAAATCAATACTCATAAAAATGCGGGCTCGATTTTTGGTGGTCTTTTTTATATTTTCGTCCGATTCCTGCCTTCACGAAATGAATTCATAGTATTGGAAATATAAATTTCTGTTCTTCCAAGCCATATCAATATTTTTTTGATATTGCAATTTAAAAAAAAGCAGGTTAAAATAAAGATTTTTTTAATGTTTTATTTTATATCTGCGGTTATTATTTGCTTACAAAGCTCCAATTTGTACCGTTTTATGCACTTTAGAGGATCCAAGTTAATGTTAATCCAAAATGTTTCGTGTTTATTGCTGGTGTCGTGCTTCTGTTATTGCAACTTGTATGAATTTTTAAAAAAATATTCCACATGAAAGGAACTCCCTTTGTGAGTGTTATAAAGCTAAAATTTTAGATTTTTCAACCACCATATAATCTATTCCATTATAATTTCTTCAAATGATGCAACACAATTTTCTTTTGGAATTTTGAAGAAACGCAAAGTTTGAATGGTCAATTCTGGAACTTTAACGCTGTTGCTCAGCCTCCACTGACTCACTTCCAGTGATGCGACGAGAGGGATGCGCTGGGATCTAATGAGCTCTGCTCTACCCCTCACACGTGGGGGATAGAGTGGGCTCAGGGATCCTCAGGTCGATACTGTAAATATTGTATATTAGAGTGTAAATGTGGCTAGGGACTGTATTATTATATCATTATGTTAATTTATTTATTTATTTTTCATACAGATAGTTTGATTATGTTCATTTTGTTTTTTCTTTTGTTTGTATATATTTTAAGAGAGGTTTTTTTTCATTTATTTATTATTTTTTTTTTTATTCATTTATTTATTTTATTTTAGTATGTATAAGATCATTCACCATTACCTATTGCCGAAAACTGTGTGGCAGATTGTAATATCTATCAATAAATAAAATTATTATTATTAAATTAAAAAAAAAAATCTGGAACAACGAACACAAAATTCGAACTTCATCTTTATGGATATTAGTTCCACCAAATAGTTATTTTCCCATGTACCTCCTCGAAAACTGCATTCCTGTCGGTTCGGGAAGTATGATATAACACCATTATCGTCCAGGTAAGTTTATGATAAAAATTGTTATTTTGTTATATTTTCAATATAATAAATGTAGGTAAATTATTACTTTTAAAATTTATTTTGAGATAATTTGTTCGAGAAATCAAAAAATACTGTTTTATCCAAGTAAAAGTAAACCCAAGAAAAGACCAAGCTAGGAATCAGATAATGTCCCAGGACCTTGAGGGCTGCTGGAAGACCCTTCTTGGATAAGGAAGAGTGCTTTTGTTTTATTCATGGTCCCTTTGGTCGCGGTAACAGTCCTCTACTACTAAAGATAGCAACCACAACTGGGTTAGTCCAAATATCTTTGGTTTTACATATTTATTTCTAATTATATGGATATTACCACTTAAAGCTGCAGCTCTTCTAGAATACCTTTTAAAGGTGCGATTTTTTCTTTTCTTATAATTTTAATAGCATTATATTATGTAAAAACTATAATATTCACTCAAATAAAGTTTTAATGTATTTTTTCAGCCATGACGAACTTTGTTGTAATCCGCGTATACCACTGAGTCTCGGTATGTAGGAATTTTTTTTTTAAACTGAATTACTTGATAAGGATTCCAGAAAGTAATTGTACATCTCCATGTTTATATAAAGTATTTAGACAACGTTAAATAATCCAAAAAATATTAAAAAAACCACTTTGAATATATGAAAAAATGTTATTGGAAGGGTGTAAAATAAAATAATAACTAAATAAATGTATATACTTTATGAAATAAACCCGAAGATTTTGAAAAATTTGATGGAGTATAAAAGTTATTTCAGGTGGCAGAACCCAGAACAATGGAAGCTGGTAGAAGTGACTATCCATGACGTAAGCTTGAGCTTCGAAGCCACAATAATGTGTCATCAAACATCGTCAAAGTTTTAATGGAGTCAGGTTTATATACTTAATAAAAAAAACAACAAAACAAATTAAGACAGCAAAAATATATGGTTAAGTTATTCCAAAAATAAAACCTTACGTTTCTCAAACAAGTAAACAAATAAATAAACAATCAAAGTTCCCCCGATTAAGGAAGCATAACAGGGCGAAAAAAAAGAATAATAAATGAATAACAGTCTAAAGAACGCATATTGCATATCAACAGTCTAAAATAGATTCATCTAATCGAGAGAAAACTTCATTGCTCTAGGATCATAGATTGAGTAAGGCAAAAAATGTGTCAAACCTTAATTTTGAAAATTAGCATGTTCTGTATACTAGTAATTTTTCCTCAATATAGGTATTTATCTTTCATCACAACTCTAAAATTTAGCTATAATATAAGTGAATATGAACTATATAAAACATTAAATAAGAATTGTAGAATTTTTTTTTACTGTTCAAGTGAAAAATTAAATCATGTGGCTTATTAAATGCTTACATCTAAGCACATAAAATTTAAATTAAAATGTTGAACAATATTTATATATACAAAAATAATATTTATTATTTACTTATCGTTGTTATCGGAATTAGTGGACCGTTTACTGAGTCATTATTCATAATTAATTGAAGAATTTCCATAATATTCTGATGAAAATACTTTTCCCTTATACTCAAAAACGTATTGAATGAAACCAGTGGAGTGGATGCCGAACAGGTGTGGAATCGTAATAGGCGATGAATACGTTTTTCAGAAGCATAAATCTTTCTAAAGCGTTTTTCGTTTTAGAAGTTTTATAGGATTCAATATATTTTAAATAGATGGAGTAGGCTTGTTTTTTTTTTTTTAACAGCTTTTGTTGAATTTCTCCGTACGGAGTCCGATTTCTCAATTCGGAAGATAGAAAGCCCTTTATTCATATAGGGGGAAAAAAATGTTTGTTCACACAAAATGAAATTTCCGCTCTCATTTTTTGTCTTTGGTTTTAATTTATAAAAAAATTAGGCAAAATTTTCTCAATTGTTAGAGCAAATTTTATTGCACTCGTCAATTTTTTTTTAAATCACAGTATTCCAAAAATAAGTTCCAATAATTTCCAAGTTAAACAAATTGTGTAAAGTGATTCTAAATCCCCTCATGATCCCATTAAATTATAACGATTTATTGGATGTACATAAGGGTATTCTTCGGGAGCTGTCTTCCGCGGAACCCAAAGAAGCTATATCAAAACGGATTTCTCAGATGTTATGTACCATACTAACCACATCAGATTTCTTTTTTGACAGATGACAATCTGCAGCTGTCACTGCGATGGGTAGGGCAATCTTCAGGACTCCAAAATCGTCTTTGTACTTCTTTTAGTTTCCGTGGTGTGCTTTTTATTATCATTGTTTTATTATCCCTAAAATCAACACCTAATTTTCAATTCAAGGGTAACCCTTTAATGATTTAGTTTGTTTTATTTTTTAACACAAACTAAGGGTCTTTTCGTCTTAGGGAGGGGGGGGGGTTAATTTTGTAGTTCATTTCAGAAGGGTTTTGTGTGCCCTAAAAATCTTCACATTTTAAATTTAATATAGAGGAACTAATATATAAACTTCTAATCATTCCCTATCAAAGCTGAATAAAGCGTTTTTTTCTTATAGGCTCAAACAAAGATATAAAAATTATTCTTTATAGTTTCGTTAAAAATATTCCGTTCAAAAAGGAACATCCTTTAGTTATATATTCACCAAAAGAACAAGATCAATCCTATTAAAAAAATGTTAAGACTATTTCTTTAATTTTATGGCTTGGTCCTGGGATACAACTGCTTGATAAATCGCTTTATGGTCTCCTCGTATGAAATATTTCGCAACAATTTTATAAATAGGTATGTAACTATTAAAATTTCAAGAAAAAAAAACAAAGTTTCTTCAAAACAATTGCCATAATTAATATTCGAGTTTTAGAAAAAAATCACCTTTATTTGTGTCAGCTTTCCTGTGAAACTGCGGCATCAGCAATGACAAGAAAAAGGCCAGAATCCTGTAAGAAGATGAGAAAATCCTTCTCATTTTTTTCTCTCACCTTTACCGGATGAAAAAATAGCCCAAGTGTCATTGAACCTTTCTCTTTAATATTACGTATATTTGTTCCGGTTGGAACTGACTCCTTCATTCTTTAATATTGATTAAACTGCCTCTTCCTCTTAATCGTTTTTTACTATCAACTTTTCACTATATAAAGGAGTGGTGATACCATTTGGAGTCAATAGTGGTAGTTCATGTAAAATATAAAAATATATCCTCCCATATTCCTCACTTGCCAGTTCCAAGTCTTAATTCACATTTTCAGTTTGGACACTTGACCTAAAACACTTTGTATTTTGGATGAATTTTAAGAATACAACTCACTGGTTTTAAAAGCTTATATTTTTTTATTTTAGTTTTTTTGAACTTATTTATCCATTCAAGTGTTTCCTTATTATAAACCGGTTTTTTATTATATTTTCCTTTTAATCTATGTGTTAGTCTTATTCTCGTAAAATGTATCTATTTGTTTGTTTTTGGTAAACTGATCTACTGCTGTGACTATGAATGATGGTCTGATCTCACATTACCATCTAATATTGAATTTGTTTAGCGGGTCACTGGAGAGAATCTAGGAGGGTGAATTCCGGAGAGCGAATTTGTTGATCGGGTGAATTGAAAAATTGTGAAAGGGTGAAATTGGAGGAGTAGAAATGGGAAAGAAAAAAGAAATGAATTGAAACATTTGTATTTGTTGTACAGACCGAAATGGATTGTAAAAGGAAACTGTAGGGGGAAAAAATTGTTTATTATATCTTATTATTGTATCTCTTTTTTTCTGATTATACCATGTATGTGTAATTTATATATGTCCGATTACGCTGTGTGAGATAGCAACCTAATGTATTTAGGCAGCATAGATAAATAAATTATTTCACTCTCTCTCTTGGTTTACAGTTATGCAAGTATTTAATTAATTTAATTATTTAAGTATTTTTACTAACTTAAGGAAAAATTCATTTAAAAGTTCACTTTTTTAGGAAAATTACTACTTTTCAATTTTTTTTTTTATGGAACAGATTTAGATTTTCTACCTTAATATGTTCAGTTAAAAGAATAATTTAAGAGCTGTTTCCTAAAAGAAAAACTCTTTAATTGTATTTATCCTAATGTTATTGGAAATGTGCTTAGCACTACTGTGTGGCATTATGCATAATATTTAAAGAAATTAACTAAATTTTTAAGGAGTAATCCAAACATTATTTGTCCCCTTACGTTTTTTACTATATACTAGAAAATCACTAGTATTACAGTAATTGTACATTCTTATAACTAAATATTCATGTACACATTAAAATTGAGTTGTATGAAATTATGTTAAGATTTCTTTTTAACTTTCTCTCTTATTGATAAATCAAGGATTTCAATAGCTGTAAAATCATCCCAGGTTTATATTTACAAACTATCCATGGATCAAAAATACAAATCTTTAGTAAGTCTAAATTATATTTGTTGGTAGTATATTCAATTACCATTCGAATCAGTGACAGTCCATCAATCAGTTGGAAAACTGTTTTTCTTTTAATTTTTTTTTTAAATCACTTGGAATCCGATTTTTTTTAGAACTTTGCCTTATTTTATTTGTAATGCACAAGGGGAACCACTATTAACAAATTTAAATTTATGAGCACTGACGTTTTGGAGGTTACTCTGTACTACTACAACTCATGATAGGTCAGGGATACAGTTCTTTGTAAGGACATATTGTTGCTAGATCAACGGTGGTGCAAAGTGGCTAGGTCAGAACTATACTCGACCTCCAGATTTTTATACAAGTAAGAGAGTTTATGAGGCTAGGGGGACGCCGGGGGGCTCCCGAACCCACAGGGCTGACTCAACTGCTACAGGTAACAGCTAATAATTATCTGGAACAGCTGGATTTGAACTCGGTTCCTTAGAGTTAATAGTTCATTGCCTTACCAATGAGCTACCCACTCCTAAATTATAGAGATTACTCTAATAAGAATTCAGTACTTCGTGGCTCATATTCATCAGGTAAAGTGAACTCCATAATTTTTAATAATATGATAAAAAAAAATTAATTAAAACCATATAAATGGTTGATAATGTTGTGGACTTCTACATAATGGCAGAATATGCTAATCTATTGGATATTGTTTGCAGAACGTTTACCAGCTCTCCACCGAGATGACAGCAAAGAATATTTCCAGGGTCTTTCGTGTCAAGATATGGACAATTCCTGGAGGGAATTCACGCTCCAATTCCAGAATCAAGAAAGGATGTAGCGAAGGACCATTCATCACCCAGCTCTCCGACATTGGAACAGACACAGGACAGGAACTCGCATAGTCAGCAATATTGTAGAATAAAGGAACTAAGATATATAAAAAATATTGTAATATTTTTGCAATAAATACATGTTTAATACTTTAGTTATAACTAGAAAATATCACTATACTAAAACAATATATATTAATAAATGTATTCAGTTTATGTACTTAAGATATTTTTGCCCATGGTGAAGTAAAAATATTGGGACGGAATTTGATGAAATTTATACGGAAAATGATATTTTCACACTATCCTTAAACTTCCTCCGTATTTGAGCCAAAGCGGACGAGTCGATTACAAATTTTGGGAGAACCAATAAAATATGCATTTGGTACTCATGTTTAGGTATCAACCCGAATATTCTCAGAAAATTTTATCATACTTTTATTAGTCGTTCGATCTATTATTTCTGAACACAACTTAGAGTATAGACTGACACGGGATCAAATTCGTTTCTCGTTAGTACGTGTTTGAAAATTTGTGATTTTGAAGAAAAAATTGTTTTCATTACCTTCATAAATACAAAGCTTCCTCTAATTGGTTTAATTTTAATCTCGCTTGGTTTAGTATGTAAACAAAAAAATTAAATGTTATTTCAAAAAGGATAAATATATATCCACCTATGGCCAGCATGAGTCGGTACATCGTCGTGCCAATGGATCCCGTATGTACTATTGAAGATGCTTCCCAGGAAGGGTAGAGCGTACCTGCTAAACATCTTCAATTCATGTATGCGCTTATCATACTTTCCCAAGGCCTGGAAACAAGCCATCGTAGTATCGCTCCTCAAGCTAGGAAGAAAAGGGGACTTGACTGAGCACTATCGGCCAATCATCCTCCTTTCGCACATCAGCAAGGAGTTCGAGCGTCTGGTACACCACTACCTAATGGAGCACAGCAATGCTGCAAACGTTATACCACCGGAACAAACTGGTTTCCAGAGGGGTGTCTGCGTTCGATAGCGTATCACATACGCTTCTACTCCTTCGTCAGGAAAAGTTCAAGTCCCCCCCCCCCAGCCCTATGTCGACTAATCAGTAGCTACGTCAGTGGGAAGTCCTTCGTCTCACGGGTTGGTGAAGAACTCTCGCATCCAGCCCACAGGGTACCACAAGGCTCAGTACTGGGACCCTTGCTCTTCGTCATCTTCACTGCGCCGATTGTGTCCCAAGAGCATAAAGAGGCAGTGGTTGCAGCCTATGCGGATGATATTGGAGTATAAGCCTCTAGTGCCAGGCCTAAACGGGCTCTTACCCTTGCACAGAAAGCTTCTGCCACCATCTTAGCTACATTGAAGAATGATGGCATTAGGGTGAACCCGTTTAAGACTGACGCTATTGTCTTTTCCTTTCAGAAAGGCAAAAAGAGCTGCCTGCTCAAAGATTCGTGATGGATGAACAGGGACGGAAGATCTTTAATTCCATCTTCTACCTTGCTCTCGATCATCATCTCACCTTCTCCAATCATGCCAAGAAGAGGCTCAAGCTTACACAACTTAAAACGTATAGGCTGCACCATCTGCTCACTTCACCGTAACATTCACTGCGCCTGAAATTACTGATCTACAAAGCAATCATCAGACTAACTCTGCTCTATGGTACTCCTTTAATGAGACACCTCTACAAAACTACGTTAAAGAAACTGAAGAGTTTCCAAGGATCTGTTCTTCGAAGAATCGTCAGGGGAGCTTCAGAGGGCCAAGAACAGTGTCACCAGTGAAGAGCTCCAACTACCCACTGTGCCCCGGAGTTTATAAGCCGACGACACATCAAATTTTTTGATGGGTTGAAGGCCTGCTGTAACCCCCTGTTTCGTGAAATTACCCCTCCATCAAGACCTGGGAGGTGGCAGTGCACTATCCCCTTAGTTCACATCCACGACGAGGGAAGGACTTTGGACTGTAAGTCTAAAGTCGTTACACTCACACCTAACCAGCAGAACGTCCCTCCTCGTTCCAATAATCCACTGGCGTTAGTTGCATGATTTGACTACCTTGATTGGACCCAGCAACGAACCTTACAATGCCACAAGGCAATCCAAGACAGTAGTATGCTAGTATACACTCGTCATTTTGTATTATGCATTTGTA
Source organism: Halyomorpha halys (assembly GCF_000696795.3). NCBI lineage: Eukaryota > Metazoa > Arthropoda > Insecta > Hemiptera > Pentatomidae > Halyomorpha > Halyomorpha halys. The sequence goes on along the minus strand of NW_027107903.1, from coordinate 121,708 downwards.
TGTATTATATAAATTTAATAATAAAGGAGGTTCCAAAAAAAATAGGTAAATATAATAACCTAATTTTAAACATGTTAATAAACAATTAAGGTTTATACTTCATAATCATCTTCAAAAACACTATAACTTATCAATTTCATATTTTTATCTGCTGTTCTATCGGAAATAGTGTTAAAGTCAAAATTGTTATAGTTTGCCCTAATAAATTAAATGGTTTCCCTTAAATAAAAAATATTGTAAATAAAATCAAAATGGTGATAACTGGCAGCAGTTGCAGCAATAAAAAATAAATAATTAATAATAATTTATAGACAGATAACCAATAGTAGTCCTCAATAGTAGACCTGTGGTTTGAGGTCCTGGATACCCACAAATAGCACCGTCTGTTCCTTTTGACTATATAATTACTTATAATAAAATCTATAATTATTTTAATAAAACTTTGGAAAAAGTTTAAAATTATTTTTGGATTGAACAGTGACAGTATTTCAAAAATCATATTTTGGAGTTACCAGTTCCAAAATTTGTTTTTCGAAATCCGGGTCATAAGTATAGAGAACATCATTTATAAAAGAAATGTAAATATCGAAATTTAAAAAAAAAAGTCGAGAAAAAATTGGACCCCAATTGCCAAGTGGGATCTGTGGGGCCCCAAATACTTTGTTAGCTAATGTCAATCTTGTTCAGCTATGAAATGCCGAGAACATTCAAGCCGTTTTAACTTTTATTGCCGATTTTTAGAAATTTTATTATGGACTGGAGGTGGGCCCCAACTCACTACTTGAACTATAAGGGAAAAAGCTATAAATAAGGGAACGGATAATCGGGATTAAGCTCTATCATTCACCCTTCCCAAGGCAAATCCGGAGGACTCCGGGGAGAGATTGCTTAAGGTCGTATGCACGCGAATTACTTACTCGTTTACTCTGAGTCACTCCATGTGTAATACAATGGGACAGAATGCGACGCTACCTGCACACAGCGCTGCTGGTTGTGGACTCGTCTGTGAATCTCTCAGTCCCATTGTGTTACCCAAGGAGTGACTCAAAGTTGGCAATTCGCGCCACTAATCTGTTCCTTTTCAGTACCTCCGTGTGCATGCGGCCTTAAAATGAGAATAACTCATCGTAGTGAGACATCTTATTACGTTATAATAATAATTTGGATTTTTTTTTCACGTAAATTTTTTTTTTCTTCCTCTTTTCCCATATTTCCCTCATGAGCTCTGCGTGTCTACGTTTTCTCTTTTCAGGCCACGCAAGATCCTTTCTGGAGCGCTTCTTTCCCACAAGAACCCACCGGAGATGAGTACAGAAGGACGCTCAAGGGAGTGAGCTTACTTTATATTTTTAAATATATTTTCTTCAGAGTGCTACCAATGGGTAGTTCCTCTACACACCTGTAACACTCCAATTTAACTTAGATCAGATTTACTAAATGTATTATAATGTACAGTTGTAAATAGCAGTTAAGTATTGGGGAAAGCAAAATGTCAAAAAAGAGAAGAAGGAATAAGATGTAACACGTGTGAACTGCTGTAACATACTATGCTTTATTGGGTTCTGTACATCTCTTTATATACATGCGATCAGCTGATCTCCTCAGTCAGCTGACATCTAAGTAACAGCTGACTAAGGCTGTAACTTAGCAATAAATAAATATTAAAATATGTATATTTTCTTTGTCTAAATATTTATTCTTATAATAATTGCTAGTTAATGAAAAAATCGCAGATTTTATGCTATTTTCTACCAGTGTTACCTGAATTTTTCGTTCATAATTATATTAAAAATATTGGTGAATAGAACCATTTAAAACATTAGGGGGAGGGTTGAACCAGTCCCTCCCATTCGATACATATCAAGTCCTACGGCGGAATTCTATAAATTTAATTAAATAATAAACAATGTGTTTCCTGTATCAATGAGAGTCAGTTATTATTGAACATCGTTCATTTATAGTTCAGATTCTAACTCTACTCTATCCATTTATTAATCATGAAGCCCAACTGTAGTCAAGCTAAGTGTGTTCAAATGACCGAATGACCGTAGCATTGGTCAATATAGTGATAGCATCGGTCATTCAATTAATTTATGACCACATAGTGAATATGTCTGAATAGGTATATGCATATTAATGGTAATTTTGTTTTCAAAACCGATTGATTAAACCCAGAGACAGTTAATTAAATTTTAGTTCAATTTGTTTATACTAGCCTTTCGTTTGAGTTTATTTTAAATCAAATGTTTTATCCGTTTGTTTGTGTCCCCTAGTTAGGGAGATAGAATGGGATATAACAATGCTAAAGATTTGAATTTAAATGGAAAACGATTCGACTGGCTGGGAAAAGGTCATATTTCACTTTGTTTCAATTTAGTTTAAAATGCTATGCATGTATATAACTCAGGTTTCATCTATCAACTACGTTTAAACGTACAACCACAGATTTTAGCAATAAGGAAAAATCATCATTAACTGATCGTTTAAAACGCACATTCTGACAAACTTTGCTGCAAAGTATATTCTACAATTCATAAAAAAAAAAAAAAAACTGAGATTCTACAAATTTTTCATACCTATCATTAATTACATACAGCTATTTAAAACGAAATTCTTCTATTGTGCTACTCTCTAGTAACTCCCATCTATCTTGAAGTATCGTTACCTAATTTGCTGCAAGTAACCTAGAGATATCTTTGTTAATCCCGCCAATCTATCTTTTCTTTCTTTCATCTCACGTGGACCCTAGCCATCTAATGTAGCGTGAGCCTGGCTGATGGATTACTTTCAGCTTCATGCACCTCCCACCTTGGCCTAATTTCTTTCATGCCCTCAGATACTCATTAAAATTAAATATACATAGGAACATAAAATATTAAAGTTAATCGGTGTTCATTTAAATTTAATTAGAAATTATTTATTTGGTCCATCAACTTTTACATTCCCTATATATTTTAGAAATCTTTATTTAAACGCCAATAAAGTGGAAATTCTTATTATTTATACTGCAGTATTTGCGCTTAGAGAAATGTGAATAAATTATTTACAAAACTTAGTGCCATAGGAACCCATTGTTCCGTTCCACTCCGTCAAGCAAATAAATCCGAATGAAAAATGATCAAAACATAACAAATGCCGTTTGACAATGTATTTCCAACATAACAAGCATAGGTTTTCGTGTATCAATTTCTTCGAAAATATAAGGTCATAGAGTGAATAATTTTAGCTAAATGCAATATGATGTGATAAAAGAAAGCATAAATCACCAAAGATCCGAAGTATTACACTTAAAAAATACTTTAAAAAGTTTTTAACTGAGTTCTGATGTAGCTATGTACTAAACGTCTTACATTTGCATAAAGATGCATTTTACGATGCAGATTAAACTTTTTTAAAATAAGAACTATGTAATTTTTTACACGATTTGGGCTATTAAATTTGTATGAACCATTTACGATAAAATTTGGCATGCTCATCTATTTTGTTTTAAAATACTTTTAACATATTTAAGCACATTTCAATAATACAAATTTTTTTTCTTGCACTTATAAAAAAGAAACACCATACGTGTTTTTAAATCGTTGTCATGACACTCTATATGTTAATTCTATCAATTGTTTCTTAACCCCGAAATTACTTTGTGATAATGATATTTGAAATTTTAAAAAAAATCTCAAAAGGTATTTATATGAAATACAACATACTATTTTTTTTTTTTTTTTTACTGTTAATCATAGATATTTTTGTGGATCAGTCAGTAAGAAGACTATTTTGAGGCAAAGTTTCGCAACTTTATTGATCGTATAGTCATGGTAATACAACAGAAATACAATAAAGAAAACAGAATTTTTAAAACAAGAAAAACTAATTATTAAAAAACTACAATGTAAAGGATATGATTTGAAATTAATAATTACTTACAATTATCTATTACAGTATATTCTACATTCCTTTGGTACAATTAATTCAAGGCTTGTGTCAGAACTGAACAGGGCTGAAATGAAGAAGAGTAAATATGGGTTTGTTTTGGTTTTTCCAGAAAATTACCGTTCTAGTAGTTAGTCAGTTGGTTATTTCTGTTTTTTATTTTGTTTATTACATTACATTATTTCGTTCTTTATATTTTGTTTAAAAAAAAAGTTAATATTTATTGAAAAGAGTGGATCACCAAGATTGTGGGCAATTGTTTAAATATATCTGTGGATGGGAAAAATACAGTTAGGTAAAATAGAGTTTTAAAGTATTAGTAATATTTTAAATTCATTTAATATATGTAGATAAAACGTTTTGACACCGTTTATAAATCTAATCTCTCGCATATTTTATATCTTATATAAAATATATCCTGTATAGAATGTGTTTGAAAAAGTGAAGGCAAGCATATGTCATTACTTCAGCGGACCCTGCAACCATTCTTATAACGCCATCCCGGCAAAACAAGATAATCAAATAGCCGGTATATGTTCATATCATTTTTCTAGTATATATTTGTAAATGCTTATTTATTTGTTCGAGGAGGTAAGAAAAAAAAATGTTTGAAAAAACCTAACCTTACAATACAATGCAACAAAGCAATATACATTGCAACTAACCTTACAATGCCACAAGGCAATATTATACTAGCGTACTTTTATCATTTCCATTATGTATGTATTGTATGAATTTAATAATGACGGAAGTTACGAAACAAAAGTTTGAAAAAACAAAAACAAAAAAAAAATTATTATCATGGAACATTGAAAAAAGGCTCATACTAAAAATTGAGAGGAAATAATAATAGAAGGGAATGCTTCCGAGCCAGCACTACCCCCAAAATCTCAAAATTAGGCCCAGTTAAGACTGATTAGTAATGGTTTAGAAAATAATATAAGTATTACTTTCAGAACAATTGCAAATAACAACTACAGCAATGTTATTTTTTAGAGAAGTATTGAAAAATTAGAAAAACTTCTAAAACGGAATAACAGCTGAACAGGGTGTTTCAGAGTTAATTCTCTTTACTGAAAATATGAATTAAGAATTATAAAACAAGGAAAATCTGCATATTAAATTAATCTCGTTAATGCTTTTCATAGGAGATATTTACATAATTAATTTTTCGATGCTTTCCTGGTCTAAATTTGGGATATCTGGCTCGGAAGCAGTCCCTTATATTATATCCCGTCAATTTTTAGTTCTAGCCAGTCTTTCAATGTTCCATGAAAAAACAGTTTTTTTTTTAAACAGTTATATTTTATGTTTTATACGGGGTATACAGGTATATTTTATATAAGGCATAAAATATGTGAGAGGTTGGATTGCTTTAAGATCCTTAAGTCATATTTTGAGTTAGGACACTATAACCTGAAACACCTGTATATGTTTAAGATTGAGCAGGTGATTTTTGCGAATGGGTAGAAACCTGATAAAATAATCTATTTAAGCAACCACACCGAAAGACCATTTATTTCCATGAAATACAAAACTATAGTAAAACGAATTTACTTGACACTTTCTTCATGCTAGCGTCCTTATTAAAGAGATATTCCATTATTATAACAATCGAAAACGGACCATTTATAATCTTTAAGGCTCCCCACTTCTATTGACAAAAGATTAATAGCCCTATACCCTAAGGCTATGGAATTATGGTGGACCTTTTGAAAAGAAATGGGCTATTCTAATATTAATTGCCTACTCTTCATAGCCTTTAGGGCTGTGATATTTGGAAAATTGTTTCTCCTATTATTTATTCTAAGCACACTATGAATATACACAGAGAATATTGTGTTAATATTAAGTAATTAAAAGAATTATAACTAATTTACATTCCCAATTATAATATAAAATTAATTTATGAACATTGAACTTGTATATTTCAATATCCCACGTATCATTTCAATGATATAAGAAGATAGTTGGGGGTGCAGTAAGAGAATAACACAAATAAGTTAAAAACTTATTTATTAGTACCAACGTTTCGGCCAGAATTTTTAGCTTCTATTAGGGCTAAAAACAAAAACTAGGTAATAGCCAGTAAATAAAGGATATATAGAATGATTAAAATAAATAATTGTACAGAATGAATATAAACAAAAATAAATTAGAAGTGGAAAATGAAACTTATATATATGCTAATAAATATGGGAGTAAAATAAGACAATTAATAAAATACAAATATAATACAAAGAAACAACAAAATATAAATAATTTAATTAAATAATAATAATAATTTAATAATCAAAGTTATAGAAAAAAAAGTAGC
>NW_027107903.1:91395-115319 GCF_000696795.3 Halyomorpha halys | reverse complement strand
TAAATTATTATTATTATTATTAAAATAAATTATTCATATTTCGTTTTTTCTTTGCATTATATTTTAATTTCATTAATTATGTTATTTTACTCACATATTTAATTACCTATATATAAGTTTTATTTCGCATTTCTTTTATTAATTCATTTTTATCTATATTCATTCTGTACAATTATTCACTTTGATCATGCTATGTATCCTTTATTCACTGGTTGCGATCTTGTTTTTTGTTCTTAGCCCTGGTGAAGGTTAGAAATTCTTGCCGAAACGCTGACACTAAGAAATATTTTTTTAAACTTATTTGTGTTGTTCTCTGACCACACCCCTACCATTTCCTCCTCTTATCAATAATAATCAGTTTAAAAATATATATTAAAGCAGGTAATATTCCACAAACATAATAATTTTAAAGTATGTAACTATTATTATGAGAAAATAATGCTATCTTTAAAATCAGTATTTGTCTCTCTATATAATTAAAGAGTTTTAGAAGAATAATAAATTGATTTATGAGCTAGTTAAAAATACGTTTTAGCCATGAAGACAGATGTAAAAATAATCTGTAGAATATAAAGAAATATTTCAATCTTATAAAAAAAAAACTATATATTTTTTTTATATTCTGAGGTAGGAAAATTTTGTATTCATGCAGGTAATGAGAAATATTTATGTTCTCTAAATCTAAAATAGTCACTCACACTTAACGTTTTAGACATTTAAGAACGAATTTGGTTTAATGTCTGTATATCAGTCAGTTTGTATACGTTAACGTATTCTCCTAGGCAGTTAATTTTTAAATTTAACAATTGATCTAGGAGTACTAAGTATCTGTTTGATCTGCTAGTTTTAATATATTCTAAATCTAAATGTCAGACAATCAACTTCGAAAGTGTGATTTTATTTCCAGGTAACAAATCTCTCCTGAACATTTTCTAATGCTGAAAATTGATATAAATAAGGGAGCGGTCACACTTAAATTGAAAATTAGGGATTAGAGTCAACAACAGTCAAATTTAAATATTTTACTGTTTTGATATTAATATAACTGTGACAGATAATTAATTATTCTGTTACTATAGCTGTGAGTTATCCCTATGGGTTTTGGAGCCCTTCTGGGATCCACCCAGACTCTATAAAGGGGATAAACTTAATGAGTGTGATCTTGAAAAAATCATCTCTTCCGTTGTCCTAAGGACATAGCTGTAACTGGACCTTGTAATTGTAATTGTAACTGGACCTCTGACCTTTCTTTAGTTATAGCGGTTTCCATTATTATTATTATTATTAATATTGTGGAAGATTATACTAACCCTTATTATAAAAACAACCATTCCTAAAGCTCGATATTTGGTGTAACTGATGTGTTCAGTAGAATTAAATTCGAAAAGAAGAAAATGCCCAAATCCTTTACATTATTTGGCTTGAACAGAGTAATACAATTCAATTAAATACTCTAAAGCACTTTAAAATTGAAAAAAAAAATACTTCTAGAAAAAAGGTACTCTCTAAAGTAATATTATTTTGAAAATTTCATATAACTAATCATATATCATTTTTAATAGTAATAAAAACACGTAGATATGAACTAAGAAAAAAATCGTGAGGTCGCTAAAGGAGAAAATATGTGTTTTGTATATTCATTGATTGTAATGACAAAACTTTTCTAATATTATCATCTTACCTTTGGAAACAGGATGACGTAGTACTATTAGGTTTTTACTTATAAATCGAAATATAGTAAGAGGAAGTGAATCATAAAGATGTTGCCGTTTTCGAACGAACAATGATTAATTTCAACTGAAAGTAGGTTGGAATGTGAAAGTTGTGTGATGTAGCCAATGCATCAGATGTTTTTTAATGAAGGGATATGAAATTATGTATAGCATAACACGATATCCTATAGCACATAGGTGACATCTTGTGTAGATGCAAGTAATAGAGTATAATTGTCACGTAGCTAGGAATCACACTCCGTCCGAATCACAAACAGTTTCATCCCCTCCCCACTGATTTTGTTTCCATCCTTGGAGAAAATACAGATTAATTTTTTATATATTTTTCTCAAGAACGGAAAATATGTTTTCATATAACAATTACCTTAATTAAAGTAAATTCACCGAGAAAATTGGAAAAGAAAAAGATAAAAAAAAAAAATTGTTCATTTTATCGATATGATGATATAATTGTAGCGATTGATATCCAATAAAGTATCGATCAAACATTTGAGATATTTGCTCGTTGTCAAGGTGACATTTCGCAAAAAAAATATTCAGTTACTGTTTTTTTTTGGTCCATTCAGTTTTGAGTTGCAGGGTGTCAAAGATAGAAGTCAACGTAGAGAAAATTCAATACATTTTACAGTTTTACTTTGATAAAGGCGAAAATATGTGAATGGTGGTGCAAGGTGGCAGAATATGTGAATGATGTTTATGGTGATACTGTAACAGTTAATTACGAGCAATTTTGGTTTCGCCGATTCCATATTATGTTGTTAAAGATGCTCCTTGCACTGGCAGGCCCGTTGTCGAAAATGTCGATAAAATCAAAGAAATAATCGAAGTTGACCGGCATGTTAGTAGTCGCAGCATTGCCCAGGAGGTAAAGATAGACGAAAAAACAGTTTTAAACCATTTGCACAAAGCTAGATAAAAAAAAGAAGCTTGATGTTTGGGCGCCACTCCAGTTAACACCAAAAAACATGATGGATCGAATTTCCATCAGCGAAGCCTTAGTCAAACGGAATGAAATTGACCCATTTCGTAAACGGATGGTGATTGGTGATGAGAAATGGATCAAACGAGAACATTGTGCGAAAAAGTGCGGTAAAGCAGCTCAAACTGTGGCCTAACCAAGACTAACGGCCAGTAATGGTCTGCTGTGGATTTGGTGGGACTGGAAAGGAATCATTTACTATGAGTTGCTTCCATATGGCCAAAACATTTAATTCGGATCTTTATAGCCAACAACTGGTTTGAAGCTAGCGATTGACCAGAAACGGCCAGAATTGACCAACACAAAAGATGTGTTCCATCAAGACAACGTCCAGACCCAGACACATCTATAGTGACTCGCCAGAAACTACGGGAGGAAGTTTTGATGCATCCACCATATAGTCCGGATCTAGCGCCAAGCGATTATCATATTTTTCTTGGATTGCAAAACTTTCTAGGTGATAAGTAATTGGCATCAAGAGAAGACTGTGAAAATCGGTTACTAGAGTTTTTAGGCAATAGGGACGTAGACTTCTATGAGATAGGCATTATGAAGCTACCTTTAAAATGGGACCAAATTATAGAACAAAACGGTGCATATTTGATCCAAATCAGACAATCCGGAACATGTTAGATAAATGCTTGATTTTCACGTAAAAATAATGGTTTAATTTTTCTCCAACCAATAATTTCTTTTAAAAAAAATATGCAAAAACAAATAAAAATATTTTTTAAATAAAAACATTAAAATATTATCAATTAATACTAAGAAATTAATATGGTGTATTAGTTTTGGTCATTTTGGTAATGATAGTATTTAAGTTATTTCTTTATTTTTTTTTATTTATTTAATGTAATTTACAACTGTACAAAATAATACAATAGGTAAATATGTTGTATGTTTCATATACACTTGTAAATCTTGGGAAGGAACCACCCATTGGTGGTACTTCAAACATTAATTTAAATTAGAAGGTCCCGTGGCCATCAGACGCCTCGGAGGATTATCAGAGATTGTTAAGGATGAAAGATTAAGAATTAATGGGTTAGGATGGTTAAGGAGTTTGGAATGAAAAGACGCATATCTGTTTTGGGTCAAATCTGCAACGAATGGGATGTTAAGGTCTTTGTGAATGAGTTTATTTGTAATAAGGAGCATCAAGGATTTTAAAGTTATTTATTAAAATTAATATAACCAAAATCAATACACCATATTAATTTTAATTAATAAAAAATTAATATGTTTTGGTTTATAAAAGATTTCTATTTGTTTTTTGTTCCTTTGTTTTGAATAAAAAAATATTCAAAAATATTAATATAAAAAATACATTTATTGTTTCGGTCTTTTATTCATCGTAAAACAGCATGATAATCTCCGAACCAAACTATTCCTTTCACTTTTTGAGGAAAAACAAGACTCTAGATGTTAGATGTTTCCGGAGCTTCTCTCTTAACTGAGTCGCTAGTATTTAAGGCCAGAGGAGGCTGAATGAGAAGAACTCGAATTAAATAAGTTAATGAAATAAAACTTAGTGAATTAGTAGGTCTCTGAGTCATTTATATTGACATTTTGGATTTTATGGAAACACGGATAATCGTCGATAGAATAAAGTATAATTGTTCAACTGCTTTAAGTTGATGAAGAAATAAAACTTTTTTTGTATAGTCAATTAATGATGAAGGAATATTGTACTATTTTCAAAACACCATTTGGAAATAACTTTGGAATTACTACTGGGAATTTTTTTGTTATTTTATCAAAATTTTTGAAAAATGAACTCCAGATTTTCGCTCTGTAAGTTGTTTTTGGTAAAGTGTTCAGTAGAGAATTTTTATATTGCATAATGTTTTGCTTAGGAAGTTTTAAAAATACAGTAATATGAATTAGGAAAATTTGAACTATTTTTGGATTTAATCAAAATCATGATTTAAAAAATAAAAAACCTTTCAATACTCATGCATTAAGTCATTAGCTATAATAATCAATTTGTATTATACATTTTTTCACATAAATATTTCCTAATTATTGATTATTTATTAAATGTTTTTACAATTTGGTCGTTCTTGGAGAGCCCCATTATTGTCATCAACTTGGTATTTGTCAGGTTTAGGTGATATTAAACATTCAACCTTTCATTTGACAAATTGATGAGTTTGGATTGTTTCATACAGAGTTATTAGGCCTCGTGTGGTCTCGCCTTTGTTTTCCAGCATTCAATTTCTTTCCCTGGATACCAAACTAATTGATGTGCTACAGTGTGGTTCAGGGCGAACATCATTTAACATTACATTTTTGACATGATGTTCAGTGCCTCAAAATCAATATAAAAATAACACATAATTTATGGCATAATGAAACTTATATCAGAAGACAGTAATAGATGCGAATATAGATCAAGAACTTAAATACGCACGTATTTAATTTATAACACTGCTTATATTCAGGTATGTTAATTGATTATTCTATCAAGATACTTCGAAATTTCAATTTACTTCATACTACAGTTTGAGAAAATACTATCTTCCTACAAAACTGATTTTTAGTACAAGATAAATCGATGTAATACTTCTTTTTTTATTTATTTATTTAACATTTTATATATGTGTGTATATATATATATATATATATGTTTTGTTTATACAATATATAATTTACATTTCTAGCTTCGACAATAAGATCAGTAAAGTATCACTTGAAATTTTTCATACTTTGGAATTATTCTCCTATCAGATAATGTTTGTTATTTTTAGCACGATCAGTGGGGAAAAATTATTTAATAAAATTATAAAGCAAATTTTATTTCTAAATATTATTGAAGGTATAATATTTTATTTATTAACCTGTTTATCAAAAATATGAATCTAAATAACTGCATATTTCAATTAAGAGAACTCATTCCTTCATGATGACCAATCATTTTTTTCCCCGTCGATGATAAAAATTAATAATCGGGAGAAAAAAAAAAAGGCCATCCCCAGCATTGTGTTGTTTCGCCACCGAATGACAGGCGACGCCACACGGTAAAGCTGGGAAAAACCGTATTTTGTAAAAGCTTAAAACGCAATGCATGGATGACAGAACGTATTTCAGCCGGGGTAATTTGCTGCGACACTTGGATGGCTTTGCATTGTACATGGTGATATGTGGAAGCTACCAAATGGAATCTAATTCTTGTTGAGAGCCAACTCACATTTTCCAGTAAAACTGAGAAGAATGGAGAAAGAAAATATTTATCTGTAACTAAATGATATATATAATTGCGTTGCGTTGTGAGGTAGAAAGGTATTTGTAGTAGAAGGGTATTTGAACGACACCTCATGGCAACATATCGGGTTGATAAAATTATAGTGACTGCAAGAGAAAATACAAATTAAAAAATAAGAAAAACGTTATTTCTATTACGAGAAGTAAAAGTAATTTTAGATTTAATTGCTATTGTATGAAGTATGCCTTCAACCGGATTGTAAGACACACTTCTCTTTTGGTTGGCTGGTTGAGTTTTAGTGGACTGTATAATTGAAAAATGAAACATGATTAAATGTAATAAAATTATATTGTTTTATGTTACAAGAGGTGTAGGGGGTGACCGAAAGAAAACATTATGATTGGATTGTTAGTAGAATTTTGTATGACTGGGCTATGGAAATTGTAGATCTAACATTGAGGTGGTTGATAATGATGTGGATGTTAACTATTGCTAGATGGACTTACTCCATGGTTCTTTCTTCCCTCCACATTCTTAGGCCTCTCTCCCCTCTGCTGCCGGGAACCACTCAAGTAAATCTACTCACTCAGGGAGATATTAATGATGAGTTAACAAAAGAAAAAGATGGACGCTTCTCTGGCTGAGACAAGATGGCTATCTCACACTCATCTGGATTACTTCTCTTGCCCCTGAGAGTGCTGGAGGAGGTGAGATTTGGCTGTTGGCCACATGGGGTGCTACTAATCCTATACATGACAGTCTTTCCGACTCAACCTTTCGTTGCCGTAGATTACCCGGAACAGCTATATTTTCTAATCTCCTTACATTAAAGTAATGATGAACTGTAAGGTAAGAGGTCTTACAACTACAGCCAAGAATGTTGTAACAGTTGTGTGGGTTGCACGACCTCAAGTTCACTAGATAGTCTGAAGTACATTTTTTTAAGTATTCAAGAGAGGCATTTTTTTACTTTTTTTTCATAAATGTGAAATTCTATTATTTATTTGTTTTTGTAATCATATATTTTTGTAGTGGCTGAATTTGCATACATTTTAGAAGCCTTATATTCGTTTAATAAGCATTTGATGCGTTTATCAGACAGAGTTATGAACAGTAAATAAGGTATATTTTATTGGTCAAATTATCCCTTTTTTACTCCAAAAAAATCATTGAATTATAAAGCAATTACAATAAACTTTAACACACTTTTGAAGCCATAAAATCATATCTGTGATAGTAAAATCATCAGGCATAAAGTTTCAAATGGTTTGTCACAAAAAGGACATATTATAATATAATAAATAAAATCAGTAATATATATAATTAGGTTTTAAATAAATATGCAAGAAAAATAAAAATGTTGACAATGATTACGGCAGTAGCAAACCCATTTCGCACAACCTCTTCATTTACCACTCACTACCGTCACAAGTAGTTGACATTATTTCTTAACTAGTCACTTGAAGGACGCGACGACGGTGCGGGTTAGGTCATTGGTCCCAGAGCGCCCGATTCAGAATGTTGTAGGTTCGATTCCCACTTGGAGAAGTTAATATTTATTTCTCAGCGGTCCCAAGAAATGAATCTTGACACTTCCACCTTGGGTAGTACGCGGCGGCTACTCTGGTAGCCACCAGGGTTCGGCAAAAAGGACCAACAGGCCCACTTGCCGGATAGTTCCTCCTACCAATTACCAATACCAATAGCTAGTTTCTTATAATAATAATAAAAAAAAACAAAATATTTTCTGAAATAATAATGTACTCAGTAGGACTGTTAATGGAATAGTTCATTTGTTACCACGGTAAAAATATCATAGAATTTAAAAGTAAACAAAGTAAAGTAAATCAGCTGAATAGCTACCAGCAACTTAATTCATTTTTAAAAAGGAATTGGATGTGTGTATAAGAAGTTAATATATATAGGTATATATATAAGTAGAATATAGGTATTCATTGATCAGTTTTTAGATCATTTTTAATGATAAGTGATTTGCGATAATGTGACCATCAAGAAAGAGTGTGGGAGTATTTTAGTTACAGGGAATTATTGATGGAAAGAAACTACCTCTACATATACACAAAAAATAAAATTAGTAAAAAAAAAAGTTTAGAAAATTTTATTTGAAACGACTTATGTTTCATTTTTCAAACATTATATACTGTCTCTTTTCAGACAAAAGAAGTAAAACACAATAGACAAACTTATTAGATCAGAAATATTTGTTTGATATCAATATAGACCACAACTAAATTCGAATCAGATACATATATTTCTTAATTTATTAGAAATTATTTTTAATATGTTAGAAATTACTATTATTGGTTGTTGAAATTGAAATCATAACATCAGGAGACTCAGTAATCACAAATGAACACAAAACTAAGTTATAAAAAGTCACATTTTTGGAAATTCCAACCATTGAAGAGATTAATCGTTGATTCTTAGGGATAGATAGAGTTTTAGTAACATCCTACATGCATTCTCATTATTAGTTCCTTTCTCATTGATAGATTTTTCCAAGTAAACCACAATGGTTCCTATTCATCCCTCTATTCTCAGTTTGCTGGTGTTCCTCAAGGTAGTATCCTTGGTCCCATCCTCTACACCGTCTATACAGCTGACATTCCAACCAATCCTAACACTATCCTCACCACGTATGCCCTCGAAGAAATTGGAGGATTAAGATAAATTCCAACAAATCCCATCAAATCACCTTTACCCTTCGTCGTAAGCCTACTGACTGCCCTATAGTTTCATTTAATGATGTTACTCTTACCCCGGTCGAACAGATCCGCTACCTTGGACTACATTTGGACAAGCGATTAACCTGGAATCCTCACACCAGACTGAAAAGACAGGAAACTACACGTCGATTTCGACTATTACAGTACTTACTAGACCAACGGTCTAAACTTCCAACACATTACAAAAGACTGATCTACATGACTGTAATAAGGCCAATCTGGACATATGGAGTTGAGCTTTGGGGCTCCAATAAACCTTCGAATTCCTCTCGTATTCAATCCTTACAATATAAAATCCTTCGTAAAATCCTCAATGCTCCTTACTTTGTCACAAATAAAATCATACATACAGACTCATAATTATGAGAGATAGTTGACCGTGGATGATAAATGAGGAGAAGATGGTTGGGGGTGCGGTCAATGAAACACAAATAAGTATGACTAACTTATTTTAATGTGCCAAATTCATTCATTCATTCATACATAAAGACCTTAATGTTCCCTATGTAACCGATCTAGCCCGAACCAGATATCACTCCTTCCATTATAAACTCTTTAACCACTCAAACCCCTTAGTTTCAAATCTTGCATCCTCTTCCATTCCTGACAATCCTCCGAGGCGCCTGAAATGAAGATGGGCACGAGACCAGCTAATGTAAAATGTCATTAGAGTGCTACCAATGGGTAGTTTCTCTACACGCCTGTAACACCCCAATTTAACTTCCATATTTACTAAATGCATTATAATGTACAGTTGTAAATAGCAATAAATAAATATTTAAAAAAAAAAGAATAAATTTGGTAATAAAAGTTTGAACCATGTCTTTTAAAACGAAAACAAAAGAAGAAGAAAGAAAAACATTAAAAAAAAAACAAACTTAAAACTAATTTACAACTGAACTTTGCAACTACTAATCGGAAGAAAAACGTTTCTTCTTTTTTTCCTAACCCCTTTACACTTTTCACTACCATGCACCGTCAATAACACGGAAGTTTTAACGTGAGTGGAGTAATATTATCCTTTAAGAAGCTTCAACGGTGCTATTAAAGACAGTCGATGTGTCAACTAGGGTTTTTAATAATTAGGAGATCAATACAATGATCTGGATTGTTAGTTTTAATTATATTCATTAATATTAAATTAAACATGAGTTTTACATTTATAAAAACTTAGTATTTATAAAATAAATAGTTAAAAAAATGAAATTTCGTTTTGTTTTTTTTAAATGATCATTGTATTGATCTCCTGATTATTAAGAACCCTAGTTGACACATAGACTAACTTTCATAGTGTCCTTGAAGCAGGCTACATTCCTTCTTAAAGGATAACTTTGCTCTACTCTCGTTAATACTTTGTTATTCGGAGTAGCACAGCAATGGTAGTGAAAAGCGTAAAGGGGCTAGGAGAAAAAAAAAAAAAATGTATCTTCCGATTAGTGATCGCAAAGTTCAGTTGTAAATTAGTTTTATTTAATTTTTTTTTTGTATTTTTCTTTCATCTATTGTTTTTGAAAAAAAAAAAACATGCTTCAAACTTTTAATACCAAGTTTAATCTTCAAAACATGCTATCTCGCTTGTGCTAAGTTAGTAAAACTATGTCTATGATTACGAATCAGGCAATAATCCAGTTAATAGTTGGAATTTCCAAAAATGTGACTTTGTATAACTTGGCAACAGAAATTGTGGAAACTTTGCTGAAGTAAATCTGTTTTGTGTTTCCCGAGTTCGAAATGTTTTGATTTCAATTTCAAAAACCATTCAATAAAATAGTAATTTTCGATCAATTAAAAAGAATTTTAAATCAATTAAGAAATATATATATCTGATCTGAATTTTTTTTGGCCTATATTGATATCAAACAAATATTTCTGTTATTATAATTGTTTAATGTGTTTTAAATGTTTATTGTGTTTTACTTTTTTTTTTCTAAAAAAAACAAAGAAACCTGTCCTATGTTTGGAAAAAGAAACATTAGTCATTTCAAATACATTTTTTTAAATTTAGGTGCAAGTGTTGTGGTTTTTTTTTTTTATTGTGGCATCCTTACGATACGACAGACTGATTCCCATATATTTATAATTAATTACAGAAAGTGGTACAAAAAAAAAAGTTATATTTAAAATTAAATCTCGTAAAACTAATACACTATTATGATACTTTTTCCATCAGGAATTCCATGTAACTAAAATAGTGATACATTCTTCCTTGATGATCACATTATCGCAAATCACTTATCATTAAAAACGATCTAAAACCTGATAAATGACGACTTATATTTAAAAAAAAAACATATTTAAATGTATTTATTTATATACCACACGTATATACAATTCGATGATAATTTCTTGGGACATAAAAAAATATGTATGGAACAAAAGTATATACCTTATTTTTTTTTTAAATTGGATTTTTTTTTAAAATTTATGATCTCATTTATAGTCATTTATCGGGGTTATCACCAGGCTATTCTAAACCTGGTTGGGAGTCAAGTTTGGATTTCGTGGGACCACCACAAAAATAAAAGTCAGCATTCCACAACGTACGCCTCAACTCCCTCAGCTGCAGGCGGTCCGTAAATAGTTGATTTTTATAATAATAATTTTCTTGAATTAAATAGTCTGGAACCTAAAACGAGGAGTACTGTTAGTTTTTAACTCCTTAATGATGTTCTGAATATAATCACATCCATAACTAATCTTATTTAATTTTATTTATAATAAACTTTTGTACTGTTCATATAAATATAAAACAAAAAACAATAAAGACGAGTCAACAGGAGAAGGAATACTAAACATTGACAAACAGGCCTCACTGGAAATAACGGTTGGTTTACAGAGATCTTCCTACCCTTCTTATTTTTTCTTTTATTCTTTTTGTCTTCCTTTTGTTTCTCAAAATATTTATCTTGAAATATTATGTTTTTTATGCATTTACCTGAATAGTAGTATATCTCAATTAGATTCCAGTTTCTCTTGTAAGATCTGTAATTTGATTTAACCTGGCGATTTAGAAAATGTCAGAGCATTTAAATTTTCCTAGATCATATATCACTAGAAGACAAACATTATTAAAAGTTCGTTACCATAAAGTTAAGTTAGTTTTTTTGAGCCACGTCAGAAGAATAAAATGACTGATGCTTTAATATTTTTAGGAATCACCATAAAGTAAGAAAATTATTAACTTAACAGTCGCATTGAATAACTTATTTATATTTTAAGAAGTGTTTTTCCCCTTGTGTATGTCTCGGTAATTAACTGTTAATTTAAAAATTCCGACCTATCTGGACCTACGGACTTGAACTTTAGGGAACAGTTAAACCGTCGAATATCAAATGTATCCAATGCTTTCAATCAAAAGTCCTTAGAACCATAGTCAATGCACCCTATTACGATTCTAACAGAACACTACACCATGACCTACATATCCCTTTTGTCCTTGACCTCATACCAATCAAATTCTCAAAATTCCATACAAACCATTCCAACCATCCAAATCATTTGGTTTAAACCTTATCTGGTTCCACCCATCCCTGCAGCCAACCTAGAAGGTTGAAACGGCAGTGGCCAAGAGACTTATTGTAAATAAAAACGGACAATTAGAGTTCTGGCAAAGGTCAGATGCTCCACTCAAGTTGAGTGTTTGCGGCTTTAGCGCACTTGCTCACCCACCACTGGCTCACTATCAGTGATACGGCGAGAGTGGGGGATAGAGTTGGCTCAGGGATCCTCAGTTCGAATGTGTAAATATTGTATATAAGAGTGAAAATGTGACTAGAGATTATATTATTTTATTTATTTATTTTTTTCATACACATAATTTGATTATGTTCATTTTGTTTAATCTTCTGTTTGTATATAATTTAAGAGAGTTTTTTTTTCATTCATTTATTTATTTTATTCTTATTTTATTTTATTTTAGTATGAATGTGATCATTCATAACTATTACCTGTTGCCCACAACTGTGTGGCAGATTGTAATATCTATCAATAAATAAAAATTATTAAAAAAAAATAAATTAAAAATATTTAAGTATTTTACAAAATGTTTCAATTAACTTGTGGTTCATCAAGAAATTTTCGACTACGTTATCTATTTTTTCTTGTTTGTTAATAGCAAATTGATTATCTGTAATTTATTGACTTTTTTTCTATTTTATAGGTTTCTTAATTTATACCTAAAGATGTTATTATATTATTGAATTTTTATATTTCAAACATTTTTGTTTGTCATATTTTAGTAAGTTTTTATTTTTTTTATTTTTTTATATTTACTTACCCATATATGGTGATGCTATGGTGCAAAATTTTGAATTCGTGTTTTATACGGAACACACGCTTTCTGAGGTCCTCTGAGTCACACAATATTCTGTGTGTGTGTGAAGAGACACTCAAAAAAACGAAAAGCCGTAGGAAATTGGAATTACACATTAATTGATAGGATTTGCCGGAAGTGGCAGTTTATATAAACAATTTTCAATTTTTTTTCTAGATTTTCTCAAACTCGATAAAGCTGTTTAAACTCTCTATACCAATATACAACTAAGCTATGAAATAGCTTATGAGGACTTGAATGCAAATTTCTAAAGTGGTTTCATTTAAAGTACATTTATTTTCATTTGTTTGAAAAAATTACTCATTTCATATTTTAACTAGTAATGGATAAATATAAACCATGAACGAAATGTTGAGAATCAACTTAAGGAGATAAGAGGAAATTTTTTTTATTTTAAGATTGGCAACACATTTCATGAAAGAAGAGCAGTAATGTAGACATTATTATGCAACGTTGGAATGTCAAAGATTTTAGAAAAATAACATAAAGAGTTGTAGTAGGAAAAAGATGAATGACAAAAAATTCAAGAATAAAAGGACTGCTTATATGAGTTCTAACTGATACTTGCATGTGCAGTTTCACCAGTTGAAAACGTTTGCTTATCAGTATAGTTATTAAATAGTTGGTTTTATTTATTTTATTTTTTTTATTTCACCTATGTATGAGCCTTTGAGTTGAGAAAATTATCAAACCGTTCAATTATTTTCATTCCATTCATCCTACAGCAGTTTAGCATTGGATGACTGATTAAGAGCAGAATGTTGATTTTAGTGAACTGTTTTAATTTTGTATTTCTGCCATACTTTTTTTAAAAGAAAAATGTTAAAATTTAGCAGTAGGAAATATTATAATGTTTTATTCTGGAAACTGTTCTAATAGGAGTAAGCCAATTTTTCAACTGATAAGTTCATTTTAAGAATTAATCTGGAAAAATATTGCCCCAGTGAATAATATAAAAATATCTGTTCCAAAACGAGGTAGGATCAGTTTCAATTCTACATAGAGGAATAAATGAAAGTTTTGTTAGTTTTTCTTATTTTCTATTCGTATTTTGTTTGTTTTTTATTTATAAGAACAGCCCTTCTCTATGTCTCTATACTATAGCAGGGGCAGATAAGTAAAAAGTTTGACTACGTACAAAATGGAAATTAGTGACGTCCAGAGGAAAGAAGAGTGACGGAAAATCGTTATTCGGTTTGTGATGGAGACCAAAAGGAAATAAAAATTTGTGTGTAGAAATTAATTTTAACTTTATTATAATTTTAACTCCATATTTATCAGAAATATGTTTCGCTTTATCACAGATTCTAGTACTGTTTCATAACTTCCGAATTTTTAAAAATTTCATCGACCTTTTTTTTCTTGTTTTCTTTAATTTCGTTAATTTTATTAACAAATTTTTAATTTTTCTCAATAGATTATTTTTGTCATAAAAATATCAGCTTTATAAAAAATAAATCCGTGTAGCAAATAAAATAAAATTTGTTTATGAACAAATTTCAAATATTTAATATTTAAAAAAAATAAACGGTTCATATCCATTGATTGAGAAAAATCCAAAGTTTTTAAAATATATGGTTCGTATAAACCCACCTTGATAAAAGTTAGTATTGTCAATGTAAAAACGTTTATCTTAAAGATTTTCATTGATTTCATTAAATTTATCTTCAGGAAAAAATATGTTTTATTTCTTGCTGTGGTTAACAATACTTGTTTCAATTATTCTACTAAGCTTCAGTTTTTCTTTCTTAATTGAATAATATTTTTACTACATTTAAAACAATATAATTCTTAAAAGTAGTCTATGTATTTATTAAACTTCTTCCGAATAATTCTTATTTTTAAATTTATTATTAATAAATATTTTTTATAGTTAATTTTATAATTTTTGGTAATTGATCGTCTAATTAATTAATTTGAATGATATACTTCGAACTCTACATAATTGACAGTCACATTATGAACCGAGAAACGTAATTCTCTATCCAGACTGAATTCTGAATTCTGGAATGCATTGTCCAGTAATAAGACGCTTGAGCAGGCGAAATAGACGTGGTGGTGGAGAGTCCAACTGAATACTGAACAAATCCGACTCCAACTGTGGAGGTTACTCGGCGTTCGGTTGTGAATTCTACTGAATCTGGTGCAATACTTGTTTTCCATCCTAAATCTTATATAAATTATTTATATAATTTTTAATACTTATATAATTTATTATATTTTTTCTTTAGTCTCTCACTATTCAAACTTATTATGAGGAGTTTGTTAAACAAACAAGTAAAGTCTTCGTAAGGTAAGTCATTAAATAAGGTAATATCGTCCTGTCCCTGTAATTTGTATGCCACACTGATGAGATACCATTGTGACAGATGTAAACTTTGCGTTAAGTTTCAATTTAATCGGTACCTAATTAAATGTGTGTATTTTATTGTTTCTATTTTAATGAACAGAACTTCATCAAGAAGGACTGTTTGAACTAGCTATTATGTATTCTGTTTTTCATTAATGTTGAGAGAACTAATGAACTTGATTAAAACTGGAGGAGGAAAAATATATGAAAATATTGCTGTATTTATATAAAAAAACAACCAGTGTAAACAAAATACATATCAAACAACATACTCATTGTGTTTCTCGTCGGAGGTAGAATGTAATTGGTTAATTAGTCATGTGAAATATGTTAGTCTTTCTTTTTCTCACAACATGCCATGGCCAGACATTTTTTTAACCCGGTAGTGATGTAGCCTAGAGCATTTTGCTCATATTGAGAAATAAACATCAGTATTTTCCTGGTATTTCATATTTTTTTTATATATACATTTGCCTACCTTCAGTTAACCGTTTGTTATCGCCGCTTGTTTATCTTATTCCTCTTTTACCGCCTCAACTATACCCAATTTAGATTTTCTTTGACCTCCTTGCAACATTTCTCTCACCAGTACACTTTTAACGTGAAATCTTTTGTTATTGTGCATTTTCCTCAGCTGAACACCGCCTGCGTTTCTTATTTTAAATCATGAGCCGAAGAAAGAAGATCTTAGATATTTTACGAACTCTGGATTCGTGAGCCCCTGTTGGAAGATCTAAAATTCACAATTTCAATTTTAAATTGTAATAAAAGTAATCGAAAAGATTTTTGTCATCATCACATCCAATTACATTTAAAAAAATTGTACAAATGGTCTATCATGAGTTAAATGCTCACGAGACAGGTGTTAGATTGGTTATTATTTGTGGCAAATCTGTTTTGTGACTTGATCCTGATAAGACTCCCTGAAATGTTTAAGACAAGTTGATTTCTTTCGTATACAAAGATGAGTAAAATTCTTTAATATTTATTGTAGGGAGATATTTGGGGAGGCAGTCAATGAAGGCAATATGAGACAAACTACTTATTGTTAACCAACGTTTTGCCCCACTTTGCTTTACTTCGTCAGGGATAAATGAAAACACAAATAATATTGCATCGGGATCAGGTATATCCCTTTCCGTTTATCTGTTATTTTTATGTTATTATTCTTATTATTTCCTTTTTACTTGTCAATTTTAAAGCTACAATTTTTATTTAAAGAGAACATTTGAGACGTGTGTTACTGATTACTTTTTTTCTAGCTTGCAAACTGAACTTTATACTGATCTATCTTAACTGAAACTTTTTCAATCAGCGTATAATGTTTTATAGGAGATTTTAAAAAATTATTTTATCCACCTAAATCAATCATTGCGACCACTTGGGAGACGAGAGGATCAGTAGGTAAGGTGCTGTGCTACCAATTCCAAGGACCCGGGGTTCAGGGAGTCTTCCAAGGTCCACTTAGCCTCATAAAGTTCATGCCATTAATCGGAGAAAAATCTGGCGATTGAGCGTGATCATCGATAAATCATCTCCTTGTTCAAGAAAAAGAAAAAGAGACAAAATTTAAGTTTTTAATAAATGACATATTTTTATCAATATTTATTGGTGAACTTGTAAAACATTAATTTGAACGACACCTTTTTAATAAGTTTGGTAAAGTCCGATCGCTCTGTAATCGCTTGTTCGTGGGAGTTCCGTTTTAGAGATAATATAGTAAAGTCCTGTAGTTTTGGTTTGCAATTAAATTTAAATTCATGCTATAAAATTTATATTAACTCTAATTAGTCGCTAGATTTTTATAGGTGATCCTCAATAGGTTGTAGGTGGTTTCGGTGAATATGTAAAAAAAGATCAGTATTGTAAGAATAACATTTTTGTTACAAATTTAACACATTGTTAATTGTTTTAACTCTCGTGGTTAAGTCCAGGGTGATACATTTCCAGGGGATTATCTTACTGATATAATCTTCGAAATAAGTTACTGTCTGTATTGTCATAGTACTTCAAACTTTTCAAGAGACTATTATTTGTTGAAATGATTTTCTTATGCATTTGGTATTTACTACACCTCCATCTTAGCCAATACACCCAGAAGTGATACACTTATTTATAAAGCTTCACATTCGTTACAGGTTTGGCCCGAAATAGATATACCTCCTTACATTACAAATCTTTACCCCCAAACATATTAGGTCTTATTCTCTCATCCTTAACAATCCCTGATTATCCTCCTATGCGTATGAAAAGAAGATGAAGGCGTATGATTAAAGAAATTATTAAAGTACAACCATTGGGACCTTTTCAAGATTATGTTATGTTCTGAAACATTTATCACATTTACTTATTGTATTTTTTTATACAATTATAAATTTCAAAAAATAAAAACGGAGAGAAATCAAAGAATATTATATATTGTATTTTTTTTTCATTAAAAAGCTGCCATAAACAGGTGCAATCTGTTTGTCCAGATTTTTTTTTTCTTTTCAGTAGATCATGTTATCAACATGAAACAGTTGAGTCAGTAAACGCTTCCCACTGCTTGTGAGTTTAATTTTTATTTTGCATTATATTTATGATATAATGTATTCTAAGCATGTTGTTATTTTTTCTTGCTTCTTTAGCAGAAAACAGAGGTTCCAACTCGTTTTCTAATATTGGTTTAATTTTTTTTTTTTCCGTTAGTGGATTACATAAATACTGTAAAAATATATATATTTTTTATTATTATAAATACTATACATTATTCGTACCCTAAACTACTGGACACATAGGGATGAACCAACAAGAGGACAGGAAATGAGGAAATTTGTCAGATCTGGAGAAGGAAATTACCGAGAGCATCAGGCACAGGAAGGAATATATGAGATCTCATATCCTGGACAGCTCATCAAGTTCCAAGCGTTCCTGAGGCTGACGACCTCCTGCAGATCTCTGATGGATATTCAATATTGGTCTTATTTGTCGGTGGCATGTTCTTGAAGTCTTTTCGAAAAGTTTTTATGAAAATCGGGCTTTCTGGGAGAAAAAAAAAAACTTAAACTAAAGATATTTTAACGAGAGGGGTGGAAAGAATAAATGTACTTTGTATGTTTTTGGCTTGCCTATCTTTAAAAAAACTAAAAGTATTTTTAACGAATACTTGATAGTATCTAAAACTACTTTTACATGAGACCAGTTGAAAAAGTCGCTTATTTCACTCCAGTTTTTGATAACTTCAATAAAAAATATATTTAATTACAAGTATAGATTGATGAGTCTGCCAATTGTATATATAGGAATACTAAGAAATTGCAATGGTTTTGAGTTAAAAAAAAATTAATTTTACATTTGTCGCTTCCTATCTTTAAAACTACCAACAATACTGGAAACCCAAATTGAATATAATTTAAAGTAGAGTAGATTTTCTAAAAAATGAGCCCTAATAGATGTATTTACATTTAAAAGTTCCCTAGATTTAGTTTTTTTAAAAAGGAACGTTTCATAAAATATGCACAAAAAAATCAGAAGTTACTTAATTTGTATTGGGAAATCAATATCTCAAGAACCATTTTACGTACTATCTCAATTAGCACTCAAATTAAAGCTAGTTTAATCTACCATAAAGTAGTTTATGACGTATATCTTCGTAGGGGTAGTTTTCAGTATATTTGACAAATTAAATTCACAAAATGAACTAGAAATCATTCTAGTTGTTCGGGCGTGTTTGAGGTATAATTTATTTGATAAATATAAATTAAGAATTATTTACTGTTTTTAAATAATTATTTCAAAATTTAGGATTATTATACGTTATATTGACATAATAATTCATTTTGTGGATAAATAAAATTTATTTGATCTTTTGTAATTGAAATAAGTGTTAGTTAGTGTGTTGTTTAGTTTTTGAATTGTAAATTTTAATATTTTGAATATTTCAACTAAAAATAATTTTTATTATTATTTTATAGCAATGACGGTCATAAAAAATACACAAATGAACGAAACTTATTTATTTAAACATCAACATAAATTTCAGACAAACAAAAGTGAGATAACAACCTTAATTCAGAGACAAAAATATAAAGAAAATAATTATAAACAAACTTGGAAAAATACATAACAATAAAATATGTATAGATATTACTACTGTCTACCCATCAAATCATTTTTAGAATTGTATTTGTTTCTTTGACGATCGGTTAAATGAATGGTTACATGAATTTCCATAAATATGCCTTATCGGGTTTGATACTTTTATTTTCCGTATTTCATTCATAAATAATTGACTGACAGCCTACAGGTCCAGTCTTTATCAGGGAATGTACCAGCCGAGTCAGTGAGGAAAGGACTTTATGTAAACGGAGGATACATTAGCTGCTACATTATCTCGCTAGATTTATGTAAGAAGAGGAGAAGATATGGGTATGCTAAGGGCAGGGGGCTGTCAGTAAGTGCGAACCCTTTGTGTCCCAGTCAAAGGGCCCGAGTGCCTTTCCCTAGCCACAATGCCTTTTTATTTCCTCTATACATCGAGTCACTGGCTATCGATTGTTGGCAATTTTTGGTCCGAGCTTGCCATTGTGTTTGTGCAGTCTTAGCCTCAACAGCTTTTCTTAAAGGATATTATAAATACATAAATTTGAATTTATGTATTTATAATATATTTATTTGGCATTTAGGGGGTTCAGGATCTCTCCGAAGTCCATCCAGCCTCTATAATGTGGGAACTCTAGGCTTTTGAGTGTGAACATGAACAAATCACTTCCTTACAATCACTCAGTTGCTTAGCTAGGCCGTTCACACCCACAGATAGACACACACAACTTGTAAATATTTGGATCCAGGTAATCTTAAATCATATAATCGGAGCACAGACAGAATAAAGTCTTTATTTTTCTGTTACCAGGAAAATCGTATTCACGACCTTCCTAAGATGTAAAAAAAATCCAATACGGTGTCATTTGGCGTTCACCATAACCATTTCAGGTTTTACCGTATAACAATTATGAATATTACAATATTATCACTCCTTTGATTGTTTTCAAATGAAACTAGGTTTTATCATCATAAAAGTCACTAATCCTGCTGATTTCCAATTATTCTTCAAATAGGGGCTATGGAAAAATAAAATAAAACGAACATCACTTTCTCACTTCCTTGTATAATGTTATGTGATTGAAAGTTATCGATAATGAGGGTATATTAGGAAAAAATGTAATCAATAAGGAATCATGAGATACAAGCGCACAATGTTTAAAGCATGTCACGTCTACCCACGAAATCACAGCAGCTGTCATCCAATCCATACCAGAATGAAATGCTCTTCCAATACCCCTTCGAAAAAGGATCACTCATGGTACGGATATGGTACCCCTCAAGGGAAGGATCAAATATCCATTCGAAAGATTCTATTCTGGTCATACTCTGAACATCTTATACAAGTTCCTCACGTTCGCTATCTCTTATAAGGCCGTCAGTACCAACTAACTTCAATCAATCGATTCAAAATAAAGAATTGAATCTATCTAAATAATTATTAATTTGTATATGGTCATGTAAAAAGATATTTCGTGACATTATCTTTTAAAATAATGCCATTGATAATAAATTGACAGATGGAAATTAAGAATCTTAGATCCTGAATCCGTTTTTGTTTTTTTTTTAATATTCAACCTAACATGAGTAAAAAAGTAAGTTAAAATTTGACTTTTTTACCTATCGAGAATTAATATACAAATTTTGCATATACTTTTTTTTCTTCGCTATCTGATCAAAATACTTATTTATTTATGTATTTTGCTTTTCATATTTTAGCTTAAAATTCGAATAGCTAATTTTTCTTTAATTTAACAAATAGTAAATAAAGAAGGTGCAAGTGTAAATAAGGAAATATAAATATACAATTACTCGTATATTTTATTTTAAAAACGTTACGTGAGAATGATTGCTCAATTGAGACATACGGGAAATGCGCAATCACTCTGATACATGCCCAAACCGAATAATACTAGCCCAAATTAGTTGGTATAAGATCCTGTCAGCACCCACTAGCCAAGAATTGGATCTTAAGTTGTTGTTATGTATATCCCAAAACTTCAAGATTGCATACGAGTACCTCTCATCTAAATATTATGTATAGTGTACCTTTTTTCTGTTTAATAGTGTTGAATATGAAGTATTTTTTTTTATTGTGAGATTACTTAATTATTCGATTTAATTTCTCTACTCTGATTCACATATCTTTCTGACCCATAGAAATTATCCATAATCAAAATGATTCCCAAACCTAATAATTCAGAATACCCATCCTTATACCGTCCTATCTCTCTTTTACCCACTAAGGTCGAAATTCTTGAAAAACTCATCTTGAAACACCTGCACCTAGGTGCACCTGCATCCTAGATCTCAACCACATAATCTGAGATCATCAGTTTGGATTCGAACATGCCATTAAACTGTCCAACAATGTCATCAGGTGGTTGATGTCTCGACTGCATTGCAGTGCGGTATGTACTGCTCGGGAACCTTTCTTCATACTTATACTTCATCATTGTTTGCTCAATCTCTCCGACAAATTATTTTAAGTAAACATCATCATTTCTTCCTGCAGGAGAAGGTCGAGAGGTACTCCTCCCCCAAAAACTTGCAGCACCTCATGTGAGACACTCCGGTATGCCTTGGTGACGTTAATCAAAGCCGTCCGTTGGACTGTCGCCAATCTTCTCTTCTGCCATTGCGAGAGATTCCGGTTCCAGGCGGGGGAGGTATATCTCAGAATACCCACGACCACTCCTTTATATATGATAATGTTCGTAGGGTATCTGAGGCCCCAGAAGGCGATCCCCCACACGAATAGGGTCGTTAAAGGATTGGGCCACCTTATTTCCCAAGTAATCCAAGTGAGGAGTCACGTTAAATCCTCTTCCAAATCTTACGCCAAGGTTCCTCAAATTATTCCTTTTAAGCAAATGGTGTGTGTCTTGCTAGAGGCCTTTCGCAACGTTTTCCTCTCGCACCATTCTCCAAGCAGGTTGGCACAACGGTCTGCTTTCTGTTTCAAGCCGGCTTACGGAGGGCTATTTGCGTGTCTAGATATGAGACTAGAGAGACTCATGAATTATTTCGTAAGATTTATCTTTGGGTTCCCTAGGAGCTCTCATGTCTCCCGTTGTTTTACTGAGTTGAAGTGGTTCTATACAACCTCCTGAAGGCAACCTCCTTGGTCTTTTCCTATACTAGGTTTTTAAAATTAAAAGACCGACCTATATCCTTGATCTCTTCACTCTAGGACCGGATGTATATCCATTCAACTAACACCTGGGATCCCAACTAATGGATTTATATATACCCTCCCACAGCCTCCTTTAACACTCGTCGTCATGAGTGTAACCTCCTTCTTGAATTCTTTTCCTATACCCATTGTTCAATCCTCATCCATCCTTTCCTTTAAACAACACCTATTTCTTCTCCTACTATATAACCAAACCTCTACATCATTGTGAACTATTTATACAGTGATTTTTGTTTACTATTATAAATTATAATTTAACCTAAGTTTTTTTATGTTTTTGTATCACACTGAAACTTTTTTAAATATCTGCCTGACAATTAACCTTAATTTGTTAATTAATCTATTTATTCTTCACCCAACTACAGTCCACCGCCCTACCAACTGAGCTACCAAAGAAGGCTCTTTCTTTATTCTAATGGGACATTTATCCCAGAATAAAATTATTTTTTCATCCATTCATTCATTGATCCTTAAAAATAAGGCCATTAATCATTAATAATAAGGGTTAAATTCATATATCTGGACTACGGAGTTGAGCTTTGTTATATTATATTAACTCACTATATTATTATAGTTTTAAATGCCTATAAATAAGTTATTATAAAAAAAAAAATTTACTTTCATTTTATTTCACCACAATTTCAACTCTATTTTGAATTCCAATTTTATTTGTATGAATTATTAATAATCAACCCAGTTCCCCTCTCCCCCCCCTCTCCATTTTTAAAATCATCACAACTGTCAATTCATTAGCTTTTATTAGGGGGTCTGTGTTTACACTCCCGCCTGAAAGCTATGTTTCATTTCTGTTATACTTTTTCTTACTCTTCCTTATATCACTATTTATATGTCATTCTGTAATTATTTTCTAATTTCTTTATATGATTTATCTTTTTTATTCTTCTTATATTGCGAAATCGTGTTTTCTATACTCTTATCATCTTTATTTTTATCAATTACCCAGCTCGAATTCTTCCTTCAACATTCCTTTTTTTATGTAATCTATAATACTTTATATGTTATACTTACCATTTTATGACAGTTATTGTGTCTCCTCATTCCATTGAATTAATAAATCTTTTCAGTTATCTTTTGACAATTCACTTTAATAGTTTAGTCAATAATTCTCTTCTATATTTATCTTTATCATCTTTATTATTTTATTTAATTTTTCGATTTTTTATATACCACCAGCTTTAGATCTTTATGTTATATTTTTTGTATTCTCTACCCTTTAACAAGAAAATTAACTAACCCTTTAACGTTAACAAGAAAATGAAATAGCCGGTATATGTATATAC
>NW_027107903.1:89636-91295 GCF_000696795.3 Halyomorpha halys | reverse complement strand
CATGTAAATGCCTTTTTCTTCTCTCTCCAGGAGGTAAGAAAAAAAAATGCATGTTAACAAAATGTGACGGCCACAAAGTTTGCATAGTTTTCTCAGTTGTGCCCTTTGCCATTTTTCATTGTTTTAATTTTACAAATTGTAGTGTAATCTAATATTACCCAGCTACTCTGTGTGCCTCCTTTTTTATCTATTTTACCAGAACTATTTTTTATACATTGAATTATTTGTAAATATATAATAAAGTATATTTTAAATACATAAAAAATGACATGTCTGACACCAACAGGTCTTGAAAGGACCCTACTCACGTTTTTGAGTGAGAGAAAAAAATTCGCATATATTGGAAAACCCCTTCTAATATTTCCAGTAACTGTTCCATCTAGTTTCACTTAAAAAATCATCATACATGACAGGTGTCTAAGGCATTGTACTCGGAGGGTTAAAAAAAATAAATTTATTATTGGTTATGGTCCCAGTTAATTCAATAACTCTAGTCTACCCATAATATTTTTTTTTAACCTTCCGTTCTGTAATTCACAAATATGTTAACAAAATAGCTGTCTGGAACAATTTTTGTTATAATATAAATCCATATCGAATTACTTTGTCGGGACTATAATTGATTAATATATTTACAAAAGAAAATCAGATTGATATCAATTACATACATAAAAACTGTGTTTTTCGTGTTTTTTTTTTATAAAATGCAAACATGAGACACGATAAGAAAAATGAAAAGATTTTGACGAAAGGTTGATGTCTGAATAAAGTAAGAGACCTACTCCAAATTCCATAAAATCACCGTTTGTTTATCAAATCCATATTCAAGAGGGCAATGTTGAATGATTGTATAACCGGAAAATTTTACGCGAATATTTCATGAATATTTATAACCAAAGGCAAATTTATCAAGCTTGAAGCTGAGCGTTCACTTCTGGGCCAGCAGACCTGAAATTATGACGTTGCCACTCATAGAAGATACTGACCTACAAAATAGAAACATGTTAAGTTCTGAAAACGATTGAGGAAAATCTTATGCATTGATCTGACATCAATAATAATGCTTATTGTTATATAACATATAAAAATTCAATTTTTCAATTGGTTTAAGAACATATAGAAAGTTTTAAATTGCTATGAAGATATACTTATCAGCTCTATTAATAATCCATTTTGTTGGAGGGTAATAGTATGTCATACGAATAAAAAATCATAAAAATTAATTAAAACGACTTTTAATATCACTTACTTTGTCCATTGTTGACTAGAACTTAATTTCATTAAAAATCGGTTTATAATTATATATCAACAAAGACCTATTCATAAAATTTTACAAAGAAGCGTTCAACAATTTACCAAATGAATGGTTTTTATAAGAAGTGAAAATAGGATAGTAACATACAGTCCTTTTATAATAAGTCATATAATAAAGAGGAAAAAAAAGCTTTCAAATTCATATTTCCTCTAAAGGATTTTTTTTTTTTTAATGTAATGATCTCTTATGAGATTGTGACATGTCGTACATGAACCAACCTACTCGCTATAATTGTCTGTTTGAGAAGTCAGATAAGTAAGACTACCACGGAGGGCGGACGGAATTGATGGCGTTTTTCGATTTCAGGGGCTTTTTAAATATTGCTCGATTAAACTATCTCAAAG
>NW_027107903.1:88435-89111 GCF_000696795.3 Halyomorpha halys | reverse complement strand
CCTCTCCATTCTATGCAAGCCCCCAACTAGTATGTTACCAATGTGAAACAGCCTTCAGCGGACCCTGTAACTCAACTTATACTGCCATACAGCAAACAAACTCAGTATGTAATTTGTATATATGCTCTGTGTTGTCATATATTTGTGGTTGTAGTTATATATCAATAAAGAGGATTTGAAAATAAATAAAAAAGGGCGGAAGTGGAGGATTTCACACCGTTTTTTAATTTCAGGCGCTTTTTAAATATTGCTCGATTAAACTATCTCAAAGTCTCTCCTTCCCGTTTTAAGCTAATATTTCGAAATTGATATAGGGCTCTCGCTCTCCGGGGGTTTAGCGGGGCGGGTCAGGCGGGGAAGGATGGCCTTTTTTTTAGCGTTACGATCTCCTCTTGTGAGATTGTGACATGTCGTTCATCGACCAACCAAAGGATGGCCTTTTTTTTTCAGCGTTTTTTAGCCTTTTTTTATATGGACATAAAGAGGAAAAATCCTGTTATTAACAAATATTATTTTATATGTGCCAAAACATATTTTATTAATATTAACGGAAGTTCGGAAGAGCCTTAAGCTGGCCCGCCAGAAGAGCTACAAGCTCTACCATCTCCTGAAATCCCCACAACTCTCAATAAGCCTGAAGCTGCAAATCTACAAGGCTATAATCCGACCGACTCTG
>NW_027107903.1:85888-87880 GCF_000696795.3 Halyomorpha halys | reverse complement strand
TCTTACCTTTTACTACCTTTGGTATTTAAAGGTTACCTGTTATATTTAATTTTACTTATGAGCTATCCGTTCAGCAACTATTTGAGTCCGGAGGTATGAAGTGATTAGACGGGTACTATAGTAATAACACAGAAATGGATAGGGATAATACATGTAATTATGATTACAGAAGCCAATTTGTAAAGCGCCTATAATTGAAAAACAATTATAGCGAGTAGGTTGGTCGATGTACGCCATGTCACAATCTCACAAGAGGAGATCATAACACAAAAAGAAAACGCTATCCTTGGTCCTATATCACTTTTGAAATATCAGCGGGGAGAATTTGAAATTAAAACGGGAAGAAGAGACCTTAAGAAAGTTAAATCGAGCAATATTTAAAAAGCGCCTGAAATGGACAAACGGCATGAAATTTGGGTAGGGCCAATCAGTGATGTGTGAAAGTAATAGAGGCGAAGTACGCTTAACCAAAAGTTCACTGAAAGTATAAAATTTATTGGAAAAACAATTAAATAAAAAAAAATTAATTTCGTACCACTACTACCCATGAAGAGACAGGGGTGCGTACTTTGTAAGAAAGTACTGTTACTTGACCAACGGTTGTGCAAGATGATTTAGAAAAGAATAATATTCTGTGATATTTTTCTTCCTCTTTTCCGTAAATTTAAGAGGAAGTAATTTGTTTCAAAGTTGTATTGACTGATCAATTTCTCTCAACGTATACACCTAAATGTGAATACTAAAATTTACAAACTAAATCTGTGATTAAGAGGAAAATACTCGTTTTAATTATCTCTTACAACTACTCATAGGTCTTAATTTGTTTAAAGGTGGCTGCAGAAAATTTTGCACCGCTGATCTGAGATACTTTGAGTATATCCTGTGCATGTGCATATAAATTTTATTACTTTATTTTTATTTTTAACACAATGGTAAAATAAAAGCAATTATAAACACTTAAGAGAGAATATAAATAATTAATTATAATATTTTTGTAATTGACAATACAAGGCTGAAAGAAACTTCGTAACAATAATGTATATTAAAAAATAGCCATTTACCAGAAAGTGATTAGAAAACTTTCATCATTACAATTAAGGGGCTCTCCAGCTGGCGGCAGTTCTAATACAGGTACATACCTCCCTAAGGAAACAACCCAGGTATGGGGCAGCAACGACTCAGCCTTGGGCTGAGAAAAGCACAGCTCGAAAAATCCTGCCTTAAAAACTAGAAGGAACGATGTATAGCTTTGAACGAGGAACAGAAAAGGGATTCATTCAAAAATGAGAAGCTCAAGGCTTAAGGACTAGCAGAACAGACCGTGAAAAGGAACTGTAGGAGCCCGCAACCCACATCAGATAAGTGATGGTTTTGCACTGTAATTTATTTGACGAACCAAACACAAATAGTATATATAGTAGAATATTATTAGCAGTATTCTTAATTTCAAATCAGTACTAATTATGACTATGTTAGCCTGTTGATGTTCTACCCCCTATCAAATATACCTCATTAGTAAATAACTGTAATAAATCTTGTTTATCTCGAATTTAGAGGCCGGTTTAAACATCGGCATGATACTTAATTAGCATAGGTAGGTTAATTAGTTAGCACGATTTCATTGGAAAGGATATTCAACTACCAAGTATATGTAGAATATACCAATGCTATATGCAAGGGGAGTCTTTAGTTTGTAGCTTTTGGCATCAATAGATTTCAAATAGGTTCCTAAGAACAATAGTCCGGTTCTAATATAGAACCGATAGAAATATATAATAAATATACTCAAATATATAATAAATGCTCTTTTTGGAACCCTTACTCGCCTTTAAAAAGGAATATAGTTAAAAACGTAGGAATATATTTTCGTTATGAATTATATCAAATAAATATTTCTGCTTAGATATACCTTTTCTGCTCTATTCTTATTTAAAGGAAAATATATATTAAGTTTAAAAAATGAATCCAATGTTTTTCATATAACTAAAAAAA
>NW_027107903.1:68576-78911 GCF_000696795.3 Halyomorpha halys | reverse complement strand
TATAAATATATAAGTATAAAGTGGAAAATAACATTGCACCAACTATTGTTTTTCAGATGGTTTTAATGAAATTTCAAAAGTGGTGTAAATCAATCCAGCTTACTCATAAAATTAGGTCCACTATTTGAATTAAAAAAATCACACAGTAATAAACAGTCAAAATTGAGAAGGAGTCTGACCAATGAATTTCAGATTTTTCTAACTCTATTAGGTGAATCGAAAGCGCAGTGATTTAAATATGTAATTATTACAACTTTAACTGTGAAATTATTATTTTGGATCTTCCTGGAAGCTCCTCGAAAACTGGGAACAGTATGTCATGTGGAATTCGCTGTAAAGACATCCCCTCCTATTCCCGAAATTCGAGGTTATTGGCTCGACGAGAAGCACATACGTGTTATCTAAGATTATCAGAGTTAAGTCCAGGAATAATCCAGCTTACATGCCGTAATCCTACGTTACTAGTTGTAACTATACAAAGCCCTTTGAGGATTAGTTATAAGCATATAGCCAAATCTACTCGAAGCAGCTGTATATTATTTAAGAAAGTGATTGGCTTCGGAGGTTTTTATTTGCTAAGAAAAAAATACTAAATAACCAAAGGAGTTGGTAAAAAAATCTTTCTATTTAGACAAGGCCAAAAGTTAGTATCAGTATAGAACATATCGCAGGAAAGAAATTTTGAATTCTTACATAAATAAAAAAGTTTGAAAACATATGTTCTCAGGATCGAAGTTTACGTTATTCATTAAAGAAAAAATTTGGCTCCTTGTCTGTCGTTAGACAAATATCTGTTTGGACATCGATCGAACTTTAAATCGATTTTGATAAAATTGAGCTTGTATAGATAAAACAAATTGGTTCTGTATATTATATAATTTATCTGACTCCATGCAGTACTTTCACTAAATGATGCGTAAAAGTATTTTTCTCGGCACTCTTACATTACTAAAACGCCTGGTCCGATTTTCCCAACTATGGAGGTATATTAAGGACTATTGTTGTCGTTGTTGTTTACTTTATATCAAATTCCATCATCTACTTACTTCAAAAAGGGTTCTTCGTAAATTATATTCTCTAGTTCAATAAAATAACGAATTTAAAAATAATAATAAAATACTTTATTTAACCTTGACATGAAGGTAAATATTTAATATCATGAATTTTTATATTTAAAAATACATGTTAATTAAATTTACATATATAATTATGTAACAAACCGTCCAGAAGAAATGGTGAGGGCGTTATCCTGACTTTACTTACGACACTTATTTATAATTTTCCTGTTTTTTATTTACCTGTGGAAATAAACCTTTTTCTAGATATTAAAATTACATAAATACTTAAGTATATTTCAGGGCTAATGATTTTATATTAATTAATTATATATTGCGACTGTAAACGTTAGAGTGTAAAATCTACACTAGCCGCGTGAGACAGATATGCATATCACAATGATTCGCGCTTGAGGACACAATAGTAGTATATGGAATTAAAGTTAGACCATTTCCACACTGATCCCTAACTTCTCTCTAAATATGGGCAAAATCTGACTTAAAGTTTCCTAAATTAAGATGTTCTATTAGGAGTGGATGGAATCAAACACATTCAATAAAGGATCAACTAGATTCTAATCCGCAAAATCCCTAAAAATCATCATAATTGAATCATCAATTTGATCTAATATGCCTGACCACACATTTTATTACATACCGAAATATACAGAACCAAATGCGTTTCTTGCGAGTGATAATTATCGATTCTGAGGACACAAAGTTATCTTGTGTAAGGTAGATTTTATCAATAAAAGTGTGATTACAAATATACTGACTGGGATTAAACGCCGAATGTTCAAAAAATCATTCTGTAAATTGAATTTTGTCATTTATAAGAAAAAAAAACTTGCTTAGTTAGCAATAATAAACAATTTGTAAATACTAAATTTGCTAACCTGTATAAATAATTAACGAATAAATAAAATAAATAAATCTGATTCGAACGAAAAAAGTGTGAGACTCCATGATCTTTTCAGATTATATGACTGTCAAATTGCTAGTCTTATCTGGAAAAAAAATTATATTTGTTATCCCCATCTCGAGAGATTTTAAAATATGAACATTTATAGCAACAGAAAAATTTCGTGTTCATAATTTTCATCTTCTCTGGTACTAAGATTTTTTCAACACGAGCTGATCTACATAAAACTTAAGGATGTAAGTATGTAAGTAAGTGAAGGTTATGTGATGCGCGCTACGTAACAGATTTTAAAACAATTATTTTATAATATTAACATTATTTTTCTTAAATTAATTTATATTTTAATTAACGTTACACTTTTGTGTCAATAAGAAAAGACACCATGCCTATTTTTTACCGTATTAGTATGAATAAACATTTATATTGAACAATCTTTACTTTATTCAGAGGTTCATATTACACTCTTCTAGGGAAATTGTAAAGAGAAGTCGTATATAGAATGACTTTCTTCTGTGGAAGAAAGTTCATAATTATGCTAGCAGGAAGTATTCTAACTCTTTGATTCTAACTGAAATAATAATATTAACTTTTTATCAAATAACTTTTTTTTTTTTCTAATATTAGTTTCTCCTTGGATTTTCGTTTCTAATGTAATTATTTGTAATTAAATATAATATACTCTCGAGGAGATCATAAAACTAAAAATAATAGTTGGCCGGCGTGTTAACCGCTCCCTAAACGCCGAATTAACTCCACTCTTATATTACCTTTGAAACACTTATTAAAAACGGAAAGAGGAGATTTTAGTTATATATATAAATATTTTTTTTATAATGAGTCTTCTGGATACGTAAATAATACAACTTTTGGCGTCATTTTACAACTTTGATCCTTGCATAGTCATGCCCTGCAATGTGAAAAACAGTTTTTTAAGAACAAACATTCTCTTCAAATAATTGTCAAATAACTGCAAGTACATAGTGCAATCTCTGACTAATAAATATTAAAATCAAAATATGGTTTAATACAAACATTATTTACAATTTACCTTTATCTACCATCTTCAGTTTAGGGAAGAACTGAATCGGTTTTGAAATGAAGGTAAGGTTTCTTTAGGTTTCCCCACATGTAACGTTTTTTTTGTTTATTTCTCAGCAGGTAATCAGTCTGTTGTTTATATTTGGTCTGTTTCTATTTAATGTTGTTTATTGCGTCTTTACGTATTTATTAGGTTAGAATAACATAAATTTTTACATCTGAATTTTTATTGATGACTTGATCCTTATGTTTCTTCTATTGTGATCATTTCTTTTTAATTTCCCTTGGAGTTGTTTTTTCCCGATGTATGATTTTTGGGGCATCAAATTAGAATTTATTACCTGTTTTCTCTAAAATATGTAGTGAGAGCTGTATGTTCAGGTTTATTCGTTATAGAGGTACAACTATATTTGTGTTAATACACCCTTCTTTTTAGATACTGTTCTGAAGTTCCAAAAACGGATTTCCCGCAGTTTTCTTCAGAGGGGTTTTCATACACTATATTAGATTGTAGTTCTATTTTATCCTTATCTTTCGTATTAGTACAAAGGTTAGACAAAGTGGCTGTGTTTTTGTATGTAATTGCGTAATCGTTTTTGTCTTTGTTATTCTCTAGGGTTATTGTATATTCTCTCTGAAAATGTGGGTATATAAGAGATTGTGTAGTATCTTTTGCTGTTGGTTTCATGAAGTTGTGGTTGTGTCAATGTTTGTGTTTGCTTTAGTAAATGACAGACTAGTTTATGTGGGTACCCCTTTGATAGGAGAAGATCTACAATTTTGTTTTATATTATTTTTGGTATATAGGAGATGTTAATATTCGCTCTCGGTTTATTAAAATATTAGCTGTGTTAATTTTGTATCTTTTTGGACATTGGCTGGTATAGTGTATGTATTTTCCAGAGTGAATAGGTTTTTTCCACCAATTTGTTTCTATTTCCTCTTTCGATTTTGTTATTAAAAGTATATCTAAAAATGCTAATTTGGTTTCTATTTCAAATTCTATAGTAAAATTTAATCTGGAAGCGTAGTTGTTAAATTCTCTTTAAACTATTTTTTTTTTTATTGTTATTAGTTGGAATCGCGAATATGATATCATCAAAAAATTTGTATATGAACGGTATACGAAACGGTATTTTAGATATTACAATATCTAATAAATCTTCTAAGTAAATAGCTGCCAAAATCTGGGCAATAGAAAATCCTATGGGGCATCCGAATTTTTCGATATAGAATTTTTCATTAAATTTAAAATATCCTCTATTGGTACGTAATATAGTATTTCCATAAATCGTGTTTAGGGAGTATTTGTGTGTGTTTCAAGTTTGTTCCATTTGTTTTAATGCTATTTTTTTATTTTTGGGATGTGTATATCAGTAAACAGTGACGATGCGTTTAATGAAACAAATTTGCACCCTTGTGGAATTTTAATGTCATTGATGTTTAAATTGCTGAATATGAATGAATAAATATTACAAGAAGAATTTACGCTACTACACAATGCGAATGTTAGCTACCTATACCCTCTATATATACATTAATAGGCGTCCAGGTATGAAATGGTGTAAGTTTTTTTGGTGAAAACATACGAAAAAAATTGAACGAATGAGGAATCATAGGCATTTCAATCCTGATCATTAAATTTGTTTAACTGCCTTTAGTGTCCAGTGGTGTCACGGAAACGATTGCTTGTGGTTTCAGTATCGAACTTGGTTTTTTGTAAGTTATAATATATCTATAAATTTAGAGCAAAAACTAATGAAGACATTTTATAAAATAAATTAAAAAAAATATTAAGCTATTGAAATGTTTTTCTTGGGTAGATTAGTATTATTCCACTTTAACATAAATAAGTAATGAGGAAATATAAGTGTCATTCAATACTTTCCAACCCGATTCCTTGCTTAAAATAAGCCAGGCTTCTTAATGTTTTTTCAAGTTTGTAATTATTTCAAGAAATAGTTATTTATTATTATATCTTTTTTGTTTATGATCTACTTGGTAATTCTCATTTGACAAGTGGGACAGTAAACAAGAAAAAAATGGTTTAAGTTTAGTCAACAAATTTGTATCAAACTTACTTAAAGAGTTTATAAATTATAGATAATATACAAAGGATATCATAACACCAAAAATCGTGGCTTCCCCGGTCACTTTCTGATTGGGTCCACTCACAAAGAATAGTCATAACGACTAACAATAGCATTGAAATCTATAACTAACTTCCTCTTTCCCAAGTGGTCACCTGCTCCTATGCAATTCTTTCCTTTTAAAAATTAATGAACATTAGGCTAGTTCGTTCTATGATTTGGTGCACATTAAACAAACATTGCTAAGAAAGTTCAGAGTAAAGACTGAAACCAACTGCAGATTCTTTATATTTAGAATTATTTCTCGAAAATCGAGAGGCACAAATGAATATAAAAAGTGAGATTAAATACTTTTTTTTAATAGAATAATATTATAATATAGGTAGTTGGGAAAGTATAAAATGTAATAATACAGAAACAAACACACATATACGCACAAAGCACGCACTTACACCCACACACTTATATCTTTAATCACAAAATCCTTAGGAGTTAGTTATAAATCAGAATGCCGACATTGCCAGACTCCTGTCGATTGCAGGTCCTACCCTGCAGTTTAATATCGATATCGGCTTTGCCTCCGATGGCAGCCCCTGGACCATGTATATTGACTTTTCGAGAAATTTAAAAGATATTTTCTACTACACTTTTTCATGTATATTATCTTTAATTCATATACTCCTTAACTAAATTTAATAAAAATTTGTCAACTAAACTTTGTTCCGAGACCGAATCAAACTGTAAATGATAAAATATTTTACCATTAATAA
Organism: Halyomorpha halys; assembly: GCF_000696795.3. Taxonomy (NCBI): domain Eukaryota; kingdom Metazoa; phylum Arthropoda; class Insecta; order Hemiptera; family Pentatomidae; genus Halyomorpha; species Halyomorpha halys. The sequence goes on along the minus strand of NW_027107903.1, from coordinate 73,036 downwards.
AAAACAACAATTTTTTTTTTACTGTCTCACTTGTTGTCAAATGTCAAATTATTAATTAAACCATAAACAAAAAAAAATAACCATTTCTTGACATAATTACAAACTTCAAAAAAGATTAAAAAAACTGGTACTTTAAGGAAGGAATCGGGTTGGAAATTATTGTATAATAATTATATTTCCTCACTACTTATTTATATTGAAGTTGAAATAGAACTAATCTACCTAGGAAAATATTTGAATAGCTTAATTTATTTTTACTATTTTTTTAAAAATTTAGTTTCTAAAAAAGTTTCATTAGTTTTTGCTCCAAATTTATATGTATCTTATAACTTACAAAAAAACGGGTTCGATACTGAAACCACAACCAATCGTTTCCGTGATACCACTGGACACTAAAGGCAGTTAATCAAATTTAATGATCAGGATTGAAATTCCCAATGACTCTTCATTGTTTTACGTTTTGGTAACTTTTTTCATAATTTTTTACCCAATATTCTTGCACCGTTATTTCATACCTCCGACGCCAATTATTGTGTATTACAGGGTATAGTTAGAACTCTTGTAGCGAAATTAGCATGACTTAAATATTCATAGATATTTTAAACATTCATATTTGTTTTACAAAATTATAGATAATTTTATATTTTTTTAAAGAAATAAACACTTTTAGACACAATTCCATTTTTTGGTTGGGCATAGCACATAAAATTACCTCCATTTCTTTTAAATAATGGCCTTGAACGGGTCATTAAAAGAATCAAGTTACAAAGTAACTAGTAAAGATAGTCGTGACAGAACAAATGAATACCGGCTGAAAAATAAAAAGCTTATCCAATAAGAATGATTTATATGGCTATAGTTGTGAGGGGTTGTAAGGGGGCAACTTTCCAGAGAAATCTAATTTTCCAGATAAAATAGTTTTAAAAATGTATAATTCATGAATGATTTATATCTTTTTCTCCAGAACTAGTTTGCATTACTTTAGGGATTTATAATGGGAGTAGTTTTACTCGAGTTAGCCTTAAGTATTTGTAGGCAATTTATAATATGATTTTAGATTTGTAAATTGTTGAAATGTCAAAAATTTATAAAAAAAAAAAAAAGGGGGGGGGGCACACACAGGTCATTTTGCTAGACTTGGTAATTTCGAATCTGAGAAACTTAAAACGTGTATTTCCTTCTAAAACTCTAAATGAAATTCAGTACGACCGCTGTGATTCCACTTAATATATATTCCATATATGAGTAAGTGAAAGTAAAAAATGAAAATTATGTCAGAGAGAGAAAACATAAGAACGCATGAATTCAGTCCGAAGATGTAACCGCTCACATCAACAGTCCAAAAACGACCAATCATCTTAATACAGCACATTACGGTCGAACACCTCACACATAATTAAATATAGAGGAGACAATAACAGAAAATAGAAATCAGAGTTAAAATAAAATTCTTTATTTCATAACAATATTTGTAACCTTCCTTACACTCAGATCATAACTTTTATTTTTTTCAAATTTATTTTGGTTAAAATTCTTATTTCTTTCATTATTAAAATTCATATCAAAGTTAATTTGAAATATTAAAATGATTTTTACCCATATTTTTCATAAAATGATTTTTTCTTAAAATTTCTGGATAGTGTTTATTCAAAATGTCTATATAAATAATTATAGGTTATTAATAAATTATTATAATTTCCAAATGTTTTATTATATCATTGAGTATTTTTTACTGAAACTATTGACCTGGGTAGAATAGCCTGCCGAAATTATTTAAAATAAATTATTTGAGTGTAAATTTAACTTATTTTTATGGCATGTTATTTATTAATAATATTGCCAATTGCCAAAATTGTTATAAATCAATATATAATAAAACTGTTTTGTGATAGATTGTCCTTGAGGATGGGCGAATTGGCCGTATTGTTGGACCAATGAAAAAATAAAGAATGTTTTGAGACTTTTGACAATTTGGATACAATTGATTGTATTTAAACAGTAAAAACCAGTCTCAAGAAAGTGAAAATATTATATATATATATATATATATATATATATAGTGATTATATTCAAAACAGCAAACACTAAAACACTACCAAAATACTAATACGCAAACAGTGTATAAAACTAAGCAAGTTTTTTTTTCTTATAAATGACGAAATTCAATTTACAGAATGATTTTTTGAACATTCGGCGTTTAATCCCAGTCAGTATATATTAGTAAGGATAAAATCTGTATTATATTAAATACTACTTAGTTGTTTATTGATTCGCCGAGTTTAATCGAAAACGTTAGAGCTGATTTGAAGATAAAAAATGTAAAACATCGATTATTATAAAATTTCACTTGCGATAAGTAGATATTAACGAAAAATTTGCTATTACATCCCAGATATACCTACCTTAAAGATGTAATTCCAGTTTCGTACGACTTTTCGTTTTTGGGCTAGGGTCACAGACACGAATAGGGACCATTTCCCCAGACAATATTTTTTGGACTCAAAGGATCTCAAAACACGTATTTACGTAGAAAACTTGAATTAGAAACTTTTCACGATCCCACGTACTTTCCCTTACCCGGTATAAATGAAAGTAATTAGTCAAATGATCCAAATAATAATTATATTAACTTAAAAAAATTAAATGATCTAAGTTAAATTAATAGAGGTTGTAAAAATTAATAAAAATTGGGAATGATCTCAAACAACTTGAAAACAGTGCTCGGATAATTAATTAACCTGTCAAAAGAGAACCTTGGCTGTTTCATACGAGAACTTCATTTGAAAATAAAATTCTCTGAATTCAATATATTAACGCCCCTTAATTAAATGCTTAATTATATACAGATTTTGATTGTAATCGGAGTTACATACTCTCTATATAAAGCTAATGAATGTGAAGTATGTCCCAGGGATTATAGCAGTCCGGGAAAATTCCTCAATTATTGCTGAATATAGAATAGTCTCCAAAGCCTCTAGGATTCTTAAGATATTTATTATGGTTGATTTATTTTCAATTTTTATGTGGCTAATTCAAAGTTAAAAAAGTATAAGTATAAATATTGGGAAAACTATGTATATAATTATCGTTTAAGTCGTTCAATTGTTAATACTGATAAACAAACTGATAGGAGTGGAATGGCTCAGTAGATGTAATTCGGATGTAAAACATAATTATTTATCCTGGTACTGTTTCCGTGAGTCAACCCTGTAGCCTTAGAGAGGTCAATCTAGTTTCATAAAGTGGGTAACCTAACCTTAATTTGGGAAAACCTAGCGGTCGAGTGTGATTTTGACCAAACCATCTCCTTGAACAACCGTTGGTTTGTTTGCACAACAATTGTTCGATCGAACAATACTTCCTTACAAAGTACTGGATTCCTGACCATTCATGTATAGTAGTAGTACAGATTAATTGTCATTAAATAAACAGTTAAGAATTTTTTTTTATATATAACTTCAATGTTTGTATATAAAACTTTAGCATATGAATGAAATAATTATTATTTTCATTATTTATTTATAAATGCGATTATAAACATTAGAATTCATAAACCTTCTGAACGTAGGAGCCACCGAAAGTTATTTTTATCATCAATCTCTAAACTTTTAATATTTCTGTTATGGGCCTCCTTAATAAAAGATCTGGTCCGTTGCGCACATCACAAAGCTCTCACTCACCACCCTACTTATTTCCCTAGGGTTTAAGTCGATTAATGGGCTCGAGTTCAAGTTATCGTGATTTTTATAATATTCCAAGAAAATCTAAGACGAAAAAGAGGGAAAATTTTGAACACATTTAACCACTAATTTAATTTATATTTATATTATTTTTTTATATTTGCACACGCCCAGCGGAGAAAGGGGTGAGTTAAAAGAAAGGAGATAATCACAGAAGTTCAATAATAAAACAATAATGAATAAATCGCTCCTTAGGGGCTACGTTTCCCCCCCCCCTGGAAATAACGAAAACTAGGGGAAACAATATGACTTTAATATGCCCCTGTATAAACAATGCCTTGGACTGTGACCACTGGAGAATACCTTTTCAGTAGATTAACAGCAACTATAGGCGAGATACCTACCCATCTGTCAAATTAAATATCAATTAAATAAAAAAAATTAAATAAACAAGCCAGACAGTATATAAAAAAACAACACAATTGTAGTTATATAAACAAATGATTAATAAATGATATGGTACACAAAACGGAAAGAAAAAACAATCTTATCAAAAAACAAAAACAAATAAAACTTATATATTCCCTTTAACTTAACTTATGTGACTCAGCTTAACATAACTAATTAAATTTAACAATAATATACCAAGGAAAAAAAAAAACAGTGCCCCCACTACGCCTCACCACTATCTATCTACGCAGATACTAGGGTATTTACTATCTTAATATCACAACGATAATACATAACAGTTTTATTTTTAATGTATATATGTATTTAATA
>NW_027107903.1:66462-68370 GCF_000696795.3 Halyomorpha halys | reverse complement strand
ATACTACTTACCTACAACATGTACATAGACCGAGTACACGATGGGAGGATGTGAGTTGACCTGACACTCGTAGTAGCCCTTGTCGGTGAAGTTGACGGACTGGACGTGGAGCTGCCAATCGCCCGGTTTGGTGAAGCTGATCCTGTAGCGAGGGTCCGGGCTGTAGACCTCTGTGTTCACTGAGATCAGCTGCAAGCTGTCACCCATCCGCCTCATCCAGGATACCTGCAAAAGCAACATTTAACGTCAACAACAAAGGCTAATATTTATTTATTGGTTCTTTAATTCTTTCTTAGGCATAAATTAATACATATTCACACGTATAAATAATTTTCAATAATAAAGATAGAATTCTAAATTATTCGTACTAAATCTATTAACGCTATGTTTAATAATTAATTTGTAAATATTTTTTAAATAGTATTTACTTAGTATTAGTATATTGATTAATTGCATCTGTTTTATTTATATTATTTCTTTGGTATTTTTGTTTATTTGAAAAGAAACTTATGTATTTTATTTTTGTATTAAGTGTAAAATAAATAGTTGCTTAGGGGTCGCTTAGCAACAGGCTATCTACGTTTTAAAATGAATTGTTACTAATCAGCCCTGTCTGCGTACGTTACCTGTTTGTTTGGACATTTTTATTGTTAATTGTGACTATCACAGTGAATTATCAGACCCTGTCTGCGTATTAGTTTAACTTTAATCATTACATCATTCAGCAACAGTGTGGCCATTTCGGTCCTTGACTGTTTATTGTGTTAAATATATATATAGATGTGAACTGCTATCAGTTCACGCTGTTTATGAATAAATTTTTGGTAATAATTTGATTAAGGGTTTGAATACTGAATGCATTGAAGAGCCAGTACAAACGTGGGCCATCGACTTATGACCAGTTTGAGAGTCATCTTTTATTCTAGACCATCATCCAGTATTTTATTTATATATATTGGTATTGGTTTATTTATGTAAATTGGTTTCTCCCATATCATAATTCGTTTTGTTAATTTATTTCTGTTCAAGGGGCCATTTTTATTTATGTCCATTATTTTATTTAAACTCTTTAGTTTTATTGTATGTTTACGTTTTCTATTGTAAGGCTCACCAAATAAATATTTATATTCCAGCCAGTTTTTTGTTATATTAAGCTTTCCTTAGAAAAGACAACATTGATTTGAGGTAGCTTTAACAGGATCACTGACCACGTGCTGCAATACACTTTCTGGGTTCACCACCTCAATTCCTCATCCTGATTTGCGGCTACGTATAAATCTACTGTGTTAAAATTTTCGGTAGATTAGCTAACCACTAACATAAATAGTAAACACCAACTAATGTTTATTCCGTTTTGGTGATTGTGTTATTTTAATTTAAGTGATTCTTTATTATTTATTTATTCAATGCCCATGAGGTAATTTATGTCTGAGTCGTGTAGTAGATCATTAGGCGAAATGGTTTTGATTTAAATATTCCAATTGTATTTTCTATATAATATAAATCGGAATTGTGATCGGTTCTTTCCATGTATTCGGAAAACTATTAGAGAGAAATATGCTATTCAATATTTTAAAAATCGTAGATTTATTAAAGGAACAGAGGTTTTTTACCGTAGCAATGCAGATCTTATCCGGACGGGTAGAAAAATGTTTCCAGGAGTTCAAAGCGGCTAGAAATTCGTCCATGGAAAAAGATAGGTTTAATGGATCCAGCGGATCACAAAATGCATTGGTAGATAGCCAAGCAATATGTCAATTGTTCTTGAAATATTATGAAAATAGAATTAGAAAATACACCCATGATCAATTGTTAAAATAGAAAAAATTGTTAAAATCTTACTGTTATGCCAACCATGTAAAGCTTAATCCTAACTCCACATAGTAATAACAGAGATAATGTATATAT
>NW_027107903.1:63460-66317 GCF_000696795.3 Halyomorpha halys | reverse complement strand
AATCAGCACTTTTTTGATTTTGAAAATACAATTATTTTACATAAAGAAAATAATATGTTCAAAAGGAAAATACTTGAATCCATTTACATATCTGAAAATATTAATTATACTGTAAATAAACAGATATAATAAATTTGAACCAACAATATGCAGAAATAGTAAGTAAAATTAATTTATGAAAAATATAGGTTAAATTAAATAGAGATAGTTATAATTAGCCTTATAAGGCCTGATAGGATTTTTACTAAAGAAATAAAGAGGAAAATTAACAAAAAAATATTGTTATGATAAATATTTTGAATGCTTGAACTGAGTGGAGGAAGGTTACAAGCAAGGTTGTGATAATGGTTTTAACAAGTGACTGTGATAAATGAATTTTTATTTTTGGTTTTAATGTAAAAGTCGACTAATTAGGTAATTAGACCTAATGTACGATACCTATTAACAAAAGAATATGTTTACCTACTGTTTTAATGTTTCATAGAAATTGTTGTTGTGACCTGGGCAGAATAGCCTGCATGAAGTTGAGAGTTTTAAAATATTTTTATTTCCATAATTGTATTGAGGTAAGATAAATTATAAATAATATTGTTAAGTAATTTGAATTGTTAAGATCATACATGTATAAAAGCTGTTTTGTGGTAGATGTCCCTGGGGATGGCCGGATTGGCCTAAACGTCGGACTTAAAACAAAAATAAAATGTGTTGAGACAAAAATGGATAAAAATTGAATTATTTATTTAAACAAGAGAGAATGTATTTAAGTAGAATTACGGAGACAATATACTATCTATTGTCTCCGTAATTCCAGGTGGCGTGCGTGTTATTCAACCCCCTTTTTCCTTCTTTTTTTTTAGTTTTGTACTCCGAATACATATGAGTGGGACCAAAAGCCGGAAACTCTGTATACCGATTGCTCTATTTTATATGCCTCTATATAGGCAGTACGCTGTGACACTATTAGACCAGTTCAAGTTTGAGAAGAGCTGGGAGACCCAAGGAGCGGACGTGGTCAGCTGAAAGATAAACTTCATTGAGAGTATCATGAAAGTACAACTGGCCAAAGAAACGAACAAACGAGAAGGCCTACCTCGGGATCGCACTTTTGTGGAATGCGCCCAGTAAATAATTGACGCCAGCGCCAGAGAAGAAGATACAAGGATGGGGATTGATGATGTGGGATGAACAAGGGTACAATACACCTGCCTCAGGAATCTGGCGGCACCGTGGAAACGAAAGGAAACCAGAGAAAGAGCTAGACACAGGGGTTTTTGCGGAGAAAGGAGACCAAACCAGGTCAAGACAAGAAACGGAGGAAGGAAACAAGACAGGAAATGCCATGGCTGTGGGAAAGCGAGACACTTGGTGGCTGGGTGACTTGTTGGGAAAAGCTGGTGCGCGAAATGGGAACATAAAAGGGCTATGGCGGATTCGGTTGGGAATGAGGAGATATGTCGGGAAACTGGGCTAGAGGAAAAGTAGAAAAGGATAGGTGCAATCTGGGGAGAGGGGGATTGGATACAGAAAATAGGGATGGGATTTTCCGATATTTTCTTTAAGGAGGGAGACCGGGTGGGTGCGACGGGGCAAACTATGCACGAAATCCCTCTGAAACAGGAGAAAGTTACATATGTAAAGGAGAGACGGTACCCGCAAGCATTGACACAACACATTTGTGAGGAATTGGATAGTCTAAAAAAACAGGGAATCATAATTGAAAGTACATCGCCATACAATAGTCCCTTGTGGGCAGTACGGAAGAAAGGCGCACCGGGAGATGAAGGAGAAAAGTAGAGAGTCGTAATAGATTACCCAAGTCCCAAAGACAATACGGTGAACGAAAGTTATCCAATACCGAGATTAGAAGATATCCTGGACAGACTGGGTGGGGCAACAAATTTTAGTATCTTAGATTTGAAAACTGGTGGTACCACCAAATAAAAATGCGCCCGGACAACCAGCATAAGACAGCTTTTACTTTTGATTTGATATGAATTTACTAGGATGCCCTTTGGACTGAAAAATGCCCCCATCACGTTCCAACGATTGATGGATGAATTCCTGCGGGGAATTGATGAGTCTATGTGCCATGTGTACATAGACGATCTGCTGGTCTTCAGCTAAACGGAGGAAGTGCACGTGACCCACTTACGAAAGGTGTTTCAGCAGGTGAGAAAATTCGGGTTGAAGCTGTCGGCTGAGAAGTCTATACTAGGACAAACCTAGATAAAATTTTTTGGACACAAAATTTCAAAACAGGTAGTCAGACCAGATGTTAATAAGGAAGAGGCTATCCGAAATATGGCGATCCCCACAGACGTTAAGGGAATCAGGAGATTGTTAGGCGCCCTAAACTATTATAGGCGGTTTGTACCTGCGATGGCGAGATATCTGGTTCCTATGAATAATCTGTTGTTAAAGGGCAATAGGGTGGTGGTGACACCCAGCATGGTGGAAAACATTAAGAAATGTATGGAGATGCATCAGGAGAAGCCAGTGTTAGCATTACCAGATTTCCAACGTACCTTAACCAACACCACGGACGCGAGCGAGTAAGCGTTGGGAGCAGTTCTGTAACAGAAAGGTGAGGTTGGAGACAGACCCGTGGCGTATGCCAGCAGACGACTGACAGACGCAGAAGCAAGGTGCAGTGCGCTGGAGAGAGAGCTGTTAGGAAATTTCGGGTACATACTGACCGTAGGTCTCTTCAATGAGTAGGGAAGTTGAAGGAGTCGGGGGGAGTTATGGTAGGACAAGGCCTATATTCAGTCTTAATCCTAACACCCCATAACAGAGAATATATTTAAGTGGAATTATGGAGACGACAATAGAGGAAGCGTGCGTGTTATTCCATACT
>NW_027107903.1:55826-63276 GCF_000696795.3 Halyomorpha halys | reverse complement strand
ATATGAAAAAAAAACAACACTTTCCGTATATCAGTTCCAGGAAGCTCTTAGATCACTTCTGGATGGCTTCCTTACTTGTAATAATTGATCTATTATCTCCTCACTACAAATTGTTTCTCGACTTAATTTCACTACACTAGGCGTTTACTCTCTTGTAGTATCTTAGGTCATCAATATTTTTTTTTTCTATGACAACTTTTTTTATTTCTCGCCTTCTATATTTATATTGATTTGGGAATGAACCAGACAAATATCAAATATGTGCTTGTCAATACCCTACGGTCACCACGATCTACTGTTATATTTATAATCTACACATTTATGAGTGTAAACAGTATCGGCAGTGAAAAGTCCATAGTGTGGGTAGACAGCAAGCCTACCCCAGAGGTGCAGAGACGAATTATCAAAGGAAATATGTGTTATTTTGGTTTTACAAAACCTTAATAAGGCATTTGCTGTCGAAAAATAAAAAAATAACTCTGCATAAATAAAAAATTAGGCTGTTACTAATTTATGTCTCTGGGGCATGATGCTTAGGCCAACAACATATGGTTTGGCGTGTACAATTATACACATTGGCTTGACTTTATTCTGTCTTATATAATTAATTTCTTATAAATTAATCTTCTTATTTCATTCTTACAGTTTATTCATAAAATAATTTTCTTATTTTTTGTTTATAATACATTTTTTTACCCTTGCACAGTGTATATGGTAGTGAATTTTTGTGGATAATCTTAAATAAGAAGAATTAAATATTTATGATTTTAAATTAAAAAAATAGGTTTTTAACTTACAATTAATGAATGACCTGGGCAGAATAGCCTGCAAAAGTAATTTTAAATTTAATGTGAGGAAGAAATTATAATTGAAGATGTCCTTGAGGATGGCTAAAATGGCCGAAACGTTTGGACTGTTGAAAAATAAAAAGTGTTGAGACAAAAAGGATACAAGTTTTGATTTATTTAATAAATAATTACCTTTTCTCAAGAAATTGAAATAATATAATTAAATTAAAATATTCTATTAATAATATAAATAAAAATAATTGAAATAATTAAATGATAAGGTAACGACAATTAATGCAAAATAACTTAAACAGAAAAGTATAATACTTAATATTTCAAAAGGTACCGAATTCATATGCTTAGAAAAAAGTACAGATTATTTTTTAGTATATTAGTGCCAAAAAAAAAGTTAAGATATTTTAAAATATTATGTGAAACATTTAAACATTCGAATAAGTTTAAATCATAGAAAATATCTACATAACTAAAAATATTATTCTTTTCTGCCATATATTAATTTAATTTGATTGTGGTAAGATAACGATTTAATTTTATGATTATTTCGACAAGACCTAAGTTTACAAGTTGCTGTGGCTGAAATATGACAATAATTGGCTTAATCCTCTAGGTAATTACTTTGAATAACATTTAATGTGAATTTTAATGCTTTAATTCTATTAATCAAGTAGTTAAAACACCTGATAATTTATTTATCATAACCTAAAAAATTCAAACTATAGAAATCTTTTGATGGAATTTTCTCAGAGAAAAAGTGTTAATGGACGTACCACATAAGTAAAAATTATGAAATTAGGTATAACTGAATATAGATAAATAAAAAAATTGAAAATTTTATAGGAATTTTTCTTATCTTGGTTCATATTTTCAGTAACAATAATACGGACCATTTTAGTTTCTCTAAGTGAGGTCTAAATAATTAACAAATCATAAAAAGATCCAACTATTCCAAGTATATCCAGATAAATATATTTTAAAGAAAAAGGAAACATTTTCCCTAACAGAATACTGTAGTGGTTTAATATCAGGAGAAGCACTCTTGTCCAATATGGGTTTGGGTGACAGTCATGCCCAGAGACATAACCGTTTTACCCAACTGCTTGTTGGTTCTGTAGATTTTCAGTCTAACAGGATAAGCTGGAGACATCAAAATGTTTCTGTACAGCAGATTGCTGGGGTATTCTCAATCTAAATAGCTTATTAACCGTTTAGGTACATCATGTGACCTCGTTGGATCTATATTAATCAAATAAAAACAATGAACATCTTTCATAAGGTCTAGATTGTTATCTCTGGGTAAGGAATTTTCTTTTTTAAACAATTTTACTTAGTTTATAGTTCAGGGAAAAAAGAATCATATTAGGCATTATTAAACATTTAGAAATATCTCTACAAAATCTAAGTTTTTCGTTCGTTTTATTTTCTTTAACGGCATAATACTTTCTTGGTCATTGTTCCGCGTAACCTACGGCAACCGAAAGGTTGAATTGGAGGGGCTGCCATAATGTAGGCTATACTAGCGCCCATGTGGCCAACAGCCAAAACTCACCTCCTCCAGCACTCTCTGTGGTGAGAAGAAGCAACCCAGGCTTACGAGAGAACCATCTTGTCTTCTACCAGAAGTCAAATCTTTTTGTTAACTCATCAGTAAGATCTACCATGAGTGAGTAGATTTACTGGAGGTAGTTTCTCGCAGCAGAGGAGAGAGAGGCATAGAAATGCGGAGGGAAGAAGGAAGTACGAAGTAAGTACACCTAGCAACAACTAACATCTACACCATCATTAACCATCCCAGTTTTATATCCATTACAATTTTCCATAGCCCAGTCATTCAAAATTTATTAACCCTTTAAACCATAAATGCTTCATTTCGGCCACCCTCTGCACCACTTGTAATTTATATAATAGAATATTATTAACATTCAATCATGTATTATTTTTCATACATTCCACTCAAACCCAACCAGCCAACCCAAAAGTGAAGTGTGCCTGGCATTAAGGTGAAGGCATACTTCATACAGTCACCTCCATTTATTTCTCATTTATTGCTGAAATTATTAAATATATTTTATCTTAGTAGATAATATTCAACTATATTTATGCATGTATATTGTACCATATCTGATAAGAAGATTGTTGACCGTGGATAATATATATATATATATAAGAAGAAGACGGTTGAGGGTGGTCTGGTCACACCTCCTATCTAATCTATCTATATCTAAGTTATCTAAGATAAATTAGATTGAGGTAATTAAGTTAATTTTCATGATAATTATCATTGAAAATTTATTGTAAAATAATAACAGATTGAAATAAGTATTACTTAATTAAAAAATCTAAAGGTAACAAAAGATTTACCTATTAACGTAAATAACAATTATTTTTAAATACATTACAACACATTTAGTGAAACATCATTTTAAATCAGAGTATTTTTTGTTTTATTATTTTTTTTTTTTATCTCGACAGTAGAGGGTTGTTTTTAGATGAAGGATTTATACAGAACTTTTCCCAGAAATCAATTTGGATAATTAGCAATGAATATGTAAATATTCACGAGAATCATCAGTGAATATATGTTCCCTTAATTAGCGATAATTTGTTTGGATTAAGGTAATTTACATATAAATGCACCGACGTGTTGGTAAATGTCTGTCATTATGTAGGGTACGGCAGGGAAACTGGACTGTTTCAAAATTAAATTATTCATTATTAATTTGTTCCCATCAATTTTTCATGCATGCAGATGAAGTACAGTAATAGTCACTAGATAACAACAATACAAAAAGTATATTTTTTTGATATACCTCAATATAAAATATACTTGTTTGATATATTCGATATGCATCAATTTTAATGTAAGATTGTTAATTGATTTTTTCTTAAAAGAATTTTATTCATTTTATTTTATTCAATTATAAAATATTAGTAAAAATATAATTGTTTCTGAATAATGTAATGGTACAAATTGCCTAAACATATATTTTCTACAATTAATACATTGGCTTATTTAGCCCTTTTGTAAGTAACATAATTTTATAATACTTAATTGTGAATTAAGGTCGGATTGGACAGGATGATTTTTTTTTTACTTATTGGAAAGCTAAAATGACTAAAACATATAATATTAACATTATATAAATTTTATTCATTTTAGGTAGTGTGAGTGGCTCAGCTCAATGAGAGAGATGCTGTGCTACTAACACCAAAGACCTGAGTTCAAATCCAGTTCTGGTAGATAATTATTTATTCTGCAACTTTAGCCGTTGCTCGGAAGCTCTCCTGGGGCATCTCAGCCTCTATAAAGTGGGTGTCCTTAGTTGGAATAACATCCGGCGGTTCAGAGTCATCTTGAACTAATAACTTAATTGTACAATCGTGGACATATTTTTTCTAGTCTCAAGCTGTTATAAGTTCTCACTCCATATTGGTTTCATTCACCATTAAAACAATCGTTACATTAAAAGACTAAAAAAGAAAAAAAACTGGCACTACTATAATGTTTTAAGTTAAAAAGAAGATAATATAATAGAATTAGAACCTAAATTAATAAAGATGTGTAGATAGTTTACCGTAGATTAATGATTGGAGAAGTTTGTCGGGGGGTGCGGTCAGCAAAGAACAACATAAATAAACAAAACCATATTTATTTATTTTATGCCGACGTTTCGACCTGAGTTTCAGGTCTTCATCAGGGGTTGTGGCGTAGAAGGTATTTCATATCAACTCGGTTGATCATATCAATCGGTATTTCATATCAACCGAGTTGATATGAAATACCTTCTACGCCACAACCCCTGATGAAGACCTGAAACTCAGGTCGAAACGTCGGCATAAAATAAATAAATATGGTTTTGTTTATTTATGTTGTTCTTTGCTGACCGCACCCCCCGACAAACTTCTCCAATCACTAAATTAATGAAATATAATATAGTAGAAATATTAGTTCAGCAATAAGATTCCTATGTACAGCAAACATCATATACAAATAACGATGTAACATAAAACATAAAATAAATTAAACTTGTTTTATTGATTTGATCTTCCTGTTCCGATTCTTATTTCTTGTGGGTCAAGTTTCCATCACGTGTGACCGCCACGAAATAAAAGTCAAACATCCAGGCCAGTTTCGAATCGGCGCTGCTGCAGTAACGATGTAGTCACAGTTGATACTTTAACTCCTTTGGCCACAAATGACCCTTATTAAACTTTCTACTGCTCGTTCCCTTTTTTATCCTTTCTTTTTCATATAGAATGACACCGATTTCATTTTATTTGAGGGGATATTTCTCCTTTCATCTTATGACAATTTGACGTTTTGGTTTCATCTCTAATTGCATATCACTCAAAGATGCCTAATTTATTAAGCCAGTTCGTATCCAACTCTGCCCAGAAAATAAATAAATCAGAGAATTTTTAAGGATAGTCTTTCAGTACATGAAGAAGTACTTTTTTTCTGTTATCTTTCACAATTTTTTTTCATTTATTAACTATTTGTTAAATTTTCATTTAACAAATAGTTAATAAATGAAAATCTCTAATAGATTTTCATTTATTAACTATTTTTCTGAGTTACTCTACCGTCTAAGATATTAAGTTATATTGTGATTAGATTTCATAACAATTGTTCATGAATAAATAATATATTTAGTTGTTGGTTAATGTAAAAAAATATAGTATTAATGTATTTTTTTATAATAGAGGAATGAATGATTCTATAAGTAGTTTACAAAAACAGAAAGGATTATATGTATATGTAAATTTACATTTACATATATGTACATAGTAAATTTGCTGTAAGTGATATGACATGATACAAACATGTGGAGAATCTACCCATTGATAGAACTCCAAAAACACTTCTAAAGGAGAAGATCTCGAGGCCATCTTCTTTTCAGACGCCAACGGTGGATTATTAGGTAGTGAAGGAGAAGCCAGGTTAGAAACGAGTTGGTTTGGGTGATTGGGAAGTTTATTATGGAAGGATTGGTTTCTGGTTCTGGCCAAATCGGCAACATAAGGGACATTGAGGTCCAGATGGATGATTTGATTTGTGACAAAGTAAGGACCATTAAGGATTTTGGACTGTAAGGATTGGATTCGAGAGGAATTAGATGGTTTAATAATAAATTAGTTAAAATTTTACAACAAGAAATATTTTTAAAAGCACTTTTGAAACTCTGTGATCTGCATACCATTTCAGATTTATTTCATTTTGTATATACTCAACGTACTTGAATAATTATAGTTTTAGAGCTAAACTCCATATGAAAAAACATCTACAGGCTTTTGTTATAAAAATAATGACGAGTAAGCAATATTTTTATTGTTAATTGAACTACTAACAGTCTAGAATCCAATAAAAATAGCTATTTCAATACAGATCAACTATTTCAACCAGATTTTATTGAATACAATCATACTATAATACCTTTCTTCCATCTCATTTCAATTGTAACTGCAATATTATTTTTACCAACAATTATTCCTTTCAATCAATCTTTTAGTTCTCTCTAGATCTCCGTAGCCTTTAATTGAAAGCCTAATGATAGTATTCCAATATAGCATTGATTGCAGCATCTAAAATTGCTTCATTGCGTTTAAAAATTTTCTTGTAACATAGTTAATGTAATTTTTTTTTTAAATTTTGTTATATTACATTCTGTCATATTTTTAGACAATGGTAATACGGATGATGGAGATAATTAACGCTATATTTACAAATATGTAAATTAAATGATATGAAAATAAGAAATAGAAGAAAAAAATAAATTAAAAACAAAGTAAAATTTAAAGTAAAATATATTAAACACAATCATTTACATTAAGTCTAGGAAACTCCGGAATGAGCTCTGCCCCTCTCCCCCCACTTATGGAGGAAAGGACAGTACTCCTGAAGATCACGGCGCTTCTCTGTTAACCGTGTCACTTACATTAAAAGCCAGTGGAGGATGAGTGGGGATCTCATCGCAGACGCTAAGGACATAAGTGGAGAATCTTGCCATTGCCTGAATTCCAATAGGTAATGTATTTACTGCGTTCACTCTATAAAAACTTAATTAAATTCACTGTTTATTTAACACTATCAATGCTTATTTTTGTAACAGTATTATTTATTTCTACGTCATAATCGATTTATTGATTTATTTATCTATTATCAATGTTTGAATGTAAGTAGATAATTTATAAAATCTAGTTTAAAATATTTCGGGGGAAAAAAAAATTCATGTTTTCACTGAAATGTTCTCAACTGATTTATACGGCTAACATTTTTTTTTCACATTACAATTTACATACAAAAGCCATTTATCTGGTTAGAATCTGCCCGGACGTAACATAAAATAGAGTTCAGATAAATAACTAATGCTCTGAAATGTTCAACCACCGTTCTGGTTTAAAGCAGAGCTATCCTACCTTCGGCACAGTAATTTGTTTAGCCCAGGAATTCTACATTTAAAAGGTATTCAGCACCAAAAAAGTTCAACATGCCTCGGTAAAATCCCCGCGCTTGTCAAAGCCGATAATTTATTGCAGCTAATAAATATGTGAAAAGAACAACGTATAAGTGAGGAGAAAAACTTCGGATTTCAACACTAAAGAGGGATTGTTTATTAATGAACATGGTACAGGAAGAAGATTCA
>NW_027107903.1:51685-55706 GCF_000696795.3 Halyomorpha halys | reverse complement strand
TTTTTGTTTAGTCAATAATACAACTTTGTTTTGTTAACGTTCCGCGACTTTGTTCTTTGCATAGTCATGCCCAACAATGAGAATAAATATCTCTGCCTAATAAATATTACAAATGTTTAATAAAAACATTACAATTTTCCACCGCAGTGTGTTCTACATTGTGATCACACCATCTTCTACCAGGTTTAGGAAAGAGCTGAATCGGTTTGAAAAAGAAAAAAAAAACAGGAGGATAGATTAATCAAGGATTGAAGTAATTAGTACTGGTTTAAAGACGGAGTTCACTTATATATACTTATATACTATACAGCTGATAAGGTTCTCGATCAACTGATATAGGTCTCAGATGAAATCGCAAAACTGACTAGCCCTGATTTATATATATTTATAAAATTTTTCTTATTTGTTAATGATATAAATATTTTAGGTTATTTGGGAGACCTAAATTTTGGTGACGTTTATTGACTTGATATATATATATAAGTTAAGTATTGGCGAAAGCAAAATGTCAAAAAAGAGAAGAAGGAATAAGATGTAACACGTTTGAACTGCTGTAACATACTATCTTTATTGGGTTCGGTATATGTCTTTATATACATGCGATCAGCTGATCTCCTCAGTCAGCTGACATAGAAGTAACAGCTGACTAAGGCTGTAACTCCCCCCTACCAGTTTCACCAAATCATAGAGTGACCATGTGAAACACTTAAAAAGCGTGTTCCAGAAAATGAGGGAGTTCGGCCTCATCAAGCTTTCCCAAGAAAACTCAGCTCAAGGGCATGCATGGAAAACCATTGAGCAGCTTCAATGGGAACCATTCTTGCATTCCCCAACTTCGAGAAACAGTTTACGCTCACAATGGATGCAAGTGAATATGCTCTAGGAGCAGTGTTGGCACAGGAGACTGAAGGGGGAGAGGGTCCTGTAGCCTAAGCCAGTCGGCGTCTCACATAAGCGGTAGCCAGATACAGCGCCTTAGAACGGGAACTTCTAGGAATCGTGTGGGCTGTGGAGCATTTCCGGCCCTATGTGTTTGGAAGGCATTTTAGGGTCCACACTGATCATTGACCTTTGCAGTGGGTAGGGAAATTGAAAGGATCTTTGATACGCGCGGATATATCACCAGACGGAAAGAGATCCTCAACCAGTATAATATGGAAATCGCATACAAGCCTGGTAAAGACAATGTTGTTGCAGACTGGCTCTGAAGGGCAATAATGGTCAATGCGATCGAGGATAATCAGGGAGAAACATCTGGGCCCTATTTCATTATAAAGTACAAACTAATACTATTAGTCCTGTTGATTTATCTTAATTCAATTACACAGACTTGTACAATAGTAACGTGTACTTTAGAATTTTTTAATTCCTGTAATATCACTAATAGTCATCCCTATCATGAAAAAAATAAGTATTAGTATTATTACAACACTTGTACTATCAACTAATACTATTAGCTTTCATTATGAAACAGGACCCTGGACATGCTAGACAGTTCTTGAGAGAGTGGCCCCAGAGGAAAATAGAGGAGAGACATCTGAGGACTTAACCATGGAAAGAAAGACCTGCCGAGTTGGAAGATATTGATGAAATCATTAATGATAAACGACGCCAAATCATTTGGAAACTCGAGGCTACTTAAGATGGAGCATGAAAAATACGGTAGCAGTAATATTTTGACTATATGGTCCCAGCTTAGTCTGTGGGAGAACCAAATCTGTAGAGCACTAAAGGATGCATCGAAGGCCGGACAAACCCATCATCTATACGTAGGAAATGCAGTGCTGTGGGATAAAATTCGGTGTCTTTGGCGGACGAAACAAATTGAGGTCGACCGGTTGTTTGTGCGATGTACGATGATGGCAGAAACTCTCCGTGGCGCGGAACTCCAAAAGGAGATGACCCTCGCGTGTCACCACGAGAAGACCAACCATAGAGGGCTGAACGAAACGTTAAAGGCATTGTTGATTAAGGCGCTGTTGATACTTCTGGTGGGATATGAAGCACAGAATTCATGAAACCATTGTGACGTATGTCTGACTGCGAAATAAGATATACACCCACCTCAAGCGATCCAGGAGGAGACACCCGCTGCAGAAGCACAACTGTGTTCTTCAAGCGGATTCGTTTACTTGAAAGGGATACAAGTGGGTCACAGTGATAGAAGTATTTAGCAAACTATCTAGGGCGAACCTATTGAAAGAGAGGTCAGCAGAAGCGGTGTTAAGACTCCTACGCACGTGGTTCCAGTTTTACGGCGCACTGGATAGAATCTCGTCTGACATTGGAAGAGAGTTGGACAACGCAAGCATCAGTGAAGAGATGAAAATCTTGACGGTATGGCACCTTAACATCCCAGGACATCCAAAGAGCCGAGGAGGTATTGAAAGGCTCCACAGTACCCTCAGTGACCACCTGCGGGTATATCAGTTAGAAAAAGAGCTGGAGCCGGACGAAGCGATGGAACGAGTGATTGCAGCATACAAGCATTCCATACACTCAGTCCATACACATGGTTTTCCCTTTTTGATATTATTTTTGGACTGCGAGGACGCCGGAGGAATTGCCAAGATACAGTGACTGAGGAGAGTAAAATCGCCGTTAATTGTAAGGCACGTAGCAAGATGTGGGCCTAAATCAAGGACAAAATTGAGGAGAAACGGTGAAACACACAATCTCAATGTTCGCGATCTAATGGGCAATCTTAAAATTGGGACGGTGGTGTACCGAAAAGTGGGAACTAATAGAGGCAAAGAGGTGCAGAGGTTCGAAGGCCCATTCAGAGAGGTCACGAGAGA
Source organism: Halyomorpha halys (assembly GCF_000696795.3). Taxonomy (NCBI): domain Eukaryota; kingdom Metazoa; phylum Arthropoda; class Insecta; order Hemiptera; family Pentatomidae; genus Halyomorpha; species Halyomorpha halys. Next base: position 52,908 of record NW_027107903.1, on the reverse strand, counting down.
TACAGAAGAACTCAATACTGTTACCATAGAAAGCTTGAAAGAACGTAAAAAGCGAAGAACAATCCACCTAGAACAATTAAGGCATCCTGCAACAGTGGTATCATGAAATACGGGATTGTACAAACCCGTTATCTGTTAATACTCGGCGAATTTTTTCAACAGTGAGGTAGGAATTGTTTAAATTTTCTATACTATTGTATTTATATTTGTTGTATATTTTTAATATAAAAAATTAATCAAAAAGGAAACCTCTGCCACAATGAACTGTCCTGGTCATGCTGTCCACAATGAACTATTTAAATTACATGTATATACCAATTTCAATTTCTTTTTTTTACTTTGCTTTTCTTAAGGTTTGTGAATTATATTTGTTCTGAAGTACATTTTTATTTATTATAGTTAATTACAAATTGTATGATATGCTTAAAAGATTTATCTTTACGAAGATAGTTTATAACATCCGCATACCTCTGATTGAGAACAGTAATAACCGGGATGGTTATCAATTCATCAACAGTTGATTAGACCTTTCATCAATCAACTGCTATACAGAACACATTCAGTTCACTATCTAAACAACTAATTTAAAGCTGATTTCTAAATATCTATTAATAATCTCGGCAATAAATTAAGAAGAAAAGAATTAACTAATTAGTCCTAAATCTCTTTCTCAGCACATGATAATTCTTGAAATTCGTTCAAAAAGAATATTTTCCTTATTCTGTACCCATATTATAGTATAATGGGATTAACTTGATTCTCCGAACATTATACGATTAAATATTATAAATTATGTTGTTGTTTTTTTTAGAAATGTACAATACTTAAAAAAGAGTGCGCAGAATTTTCTTTATACTATGATTTTAAAGAGAGTAAATTAATCAAAATAATTGTAAGAAATGCAAAAAGTAATACAAAGACTTACTTGTTAAATTTTATAGGTGAGTGCTAAGAGGCGCTGGTGAACATCAGAGATGCGAAGTACTTGGGGGCACACCATAACAAAAATGCTGGATGTATCTTAACTTAGTTCTTACGCTACCCCCCTCCCTAGGCTATTTTTGTTTCCAAGAATTAATGCAACATTAAATTACATTATATTCTTATTCCAATTTATTTGAGGAGAATATATAACTTCAATTTCGGAGCTTTGCTGTTCAAGATTAAATATATACATACACACACACACACACACATATATATATATGTATATATATAAGTTA
>NW_027107903.1:37511-50085 GCF_000696795.3 Halyomorpha halys | reverse complement strand
CTAGTCTGTTAAATTTAAAAGTAAAGTATGTTAAAATATTTTTGGTTCTTATCGAATATTATTTATTATAACACTACATTCCTATTAGTAGACAGCATTTCTATTTTAGAATTTAAAAAAAAATACAGGTTTATAGCTTTCCAATTCCTATATTTAACAATATACCAATTAATTTCAGTATAATATCCAGTCAACAACCATTGAACAACTAAGCAAAGTTTCCAACACAGAATCAAGCAAAACAACTCACGGCGGAGCATTGGAAGATAAACAACGAAGGAAACTTTGCCAATTGACTAATGCTAAACTACAGTTAAGTGGGGGAGATATTGAAATGAATTTATCCCGCTAAATATTATATTGCTACTTTTATGTAATTTTTAAAATATTGTATTTACTATATAAAAGACCCCTTTATAAAAATCAAACTGATATTGCTTTCTCAAGACTAAGCTATTTGATTAATTATCGCATCAAATCTTCCCAGTACGCTTAATTAATTAAGAAATTTTCTTCATTATGAAGAAGCGTCATTGTTGCTAAACTGTCATGATAATCCAGAGAAAAAGTATTCTTAAAACTTCTTCTTTCTTCAGGCTGCTGGAAATTAAATTGTTAGACAATTGTCCAGTTATATTTCATTAATTTTAAGATGACGTTTTATTTAGAGAAAAAAAACGAAATAATTTTGCCCAAAATAAGCAATAACAGTGATGTAGACTAGTTACTATAACTGCGAACATTTTTCTTCGAGACCCGAAGTATAGCAGCAATAAAACAGGAACCGCAATAACTACGACGATTTATGAGGCGCATTCTTGTGCGCAAGCCGTTCTTAAACCGTTATGAGATACATCTGTGCGCATTTATAGGTTTTTTGTAGCCCATTTCATCATCAGGACACAGTGCTTTCTTAAATCAGTTTTAGAAGAAATTAATTATATTTCAGTATTGTCCCTTTTTTGTCTTAAATGTTTTGGGCAATATTGCTGACAAGTGACTGGTAGACTCTGAGATTCTAATAAAAAAATTTGGAACAATTTTATCCAATAAAGACCAAAATAATCCACTTCGATGGTGTTGTATACTACCTCTTACAAGTATCGATGCTTATATGCTGACATTGTATCGATTATCAACTAGTGAATAAAGACCTCGAGAAAGAATTTAAATTTTCTCCTAACGAAATCCCTTAAAGACACAACGAATTAACTAATTTTGAGAAAATTATATTTCTTATATTTACCTCTGCTTGAAAAAATTGACTTTTTTAATTTTATATGCTTTTTATAAATTATAATTATTTTTTTAACGTATTCATAACATAACAAATTTATGTAAATGACAAACTTTGAAATTTGTAAAATCTGTATAAAATTGTAAAATTATCATGATATTAGAAAATCTACGAATATTACTCAATAATAACCTTTGTTTTCAGTTCATTATAAACGAAAATAACATGGAATATCCGCATGTGAGAATTAATTTCCACGCTATATAATATATATCTTACGTTACTCTCCGATACCAGAGAAAGATTCTATAACCCATCATATTCTGATATCTACCTCACGAACCCATTGGATTTAAAAATAAATAAATAATAAAAACTGTCCCATTTCAAACCAATATTTTTAGTATAGGGAAAAATTACATTTTATCAATTTTTATTAGAGAAGAATTCTTTAAAGTGAATGTAGAAACATTTTTTTTTTTTCAATCTTACTGTGCTACCACACATTTGAAAGTATAATAGAAAGAACCATACTTCAACTAAAATATAACGAACGGTAAAAGTAAAGATAGTTTAATCAATACATAACGTATCAAAGCAAGAAAACATTAATGTTGGTACATTGAAAACAATAGCGTGATAAGCTGTACGAGGAAGTAACAAATGTATCTTACTATATAAATGACCATACTATTTTATGACTAGATTTCCTATACACTGCTATAAATTATGTGCAATTATTTACTTTATGTCATTCTGTTTATATTTTATTTTTTGGATTCATTGATTATTATCTTTTTCTTTGTTCTTAGCCCTGTTGAAGGCTAGAAATTCTGGCCGAAACGTTGGCACGATTTAATTAGATATTTCAACTTATTAGTGTTATATTTTGACTGCAATCCCCAACCATCTTCTCCAAATATAATTCATCCACAGTAAACTATCTCTCATCTTTATTGATTTCCTATAATTTAATGTAATTTCTCCTTAGTGATCGGATTTCATGTTTGTATTGTTCACGAATAAATATACAAAATTCCTGACCTGAATCAATATGACCTAGATGGTCAAAATAATTTTGAATTTTGTCTGGGTGGAGGGGATCGATAATTTATTGCAACAAATCTCTACTAACTAAAGTTTAGTAGTAGCAGAACAACTCTCCCTTTGTCGATTAGCTAAATAGCATGTCGCTTTAATTTCGATAGTTAAACAATTAGTTAAAATTTAGCCAAAGTCGTTATCATTACCGATACTGAGAACTTTAAAAAATATATTTCTTCAAAATTAAACAAGCCTTTATAGGGCATGACTTTAAAGGGTTTAATTTTAAATCATCTTATAAAGGGCTATGTAATTTTTTTAGAGAACATAGTATTATCTTTATAAAACTACCCCATCTCTAATAAAATAAAAAGCAAGTCTGGACCTATTTAGCTTATAAGAAGATTCAGCAAACTTGATAACGTAATCTCCCATAGGAATATTGCACCATAAAAGCCGCTGCTACTAAAAGCTATATTAAAAATGAAACGCAAGTTATGAATAAAGAAAGGAAATCTTGAATAAATATCTGAAATTACTTTCTGATATTAAAGCTCATTTAAACGTTGGAAGGAAACTATTTTCTAAAGTATTGAGCTTTGATTTACCAATAATAATCCGTAGCTTTTGAAAGCAGACCTACTAACAGTTTCCTACCTACAACAAAAGGAAATAAGTCTTTTACTGTATTCCTTCTCATTAAAAAAAATAGAAGGATAATAGGTTTTTGAAGCGTTAAACTTGAGGTCAAGTTTTGGCCAACAATCTTTTTAACCATGTTACCAAAGTTACCTGAAACTGAAATGAACAAACTTCGTAGTATAAATCGCTAATACTTGAAATCGGGGGTCCAATAAAATATAAAATTGATTCAATTACCACTTTGATAACATTAGTCGCTGAAAAAATTCTTCATCCAACCACTGTAAAAAAAAAATGATTTGGTTTAGGACGGAATATTTTTAGTTTCATTAGGGGTATTCATGATGTTGTGTTAAATGTTATATGTTTTACCATGTTAAATGTTATAACATAGGATTGTGAGCAGCCCTATTTGAAGTCATGTTAAACCTTAAATGCATAAGAGTCCCTAGCGGATTTTCTCAGCAACTTGTTGTATAAGCCTTTATGTTTATAACCTTCCTTCCAGACCCTCATGTCATTGTTTACTTCAGTTTTGATTTAAGTAATTAATTTAAACATGCCTAGAGTGAGTGAAAAGTGGAATTTGTGTGAAAGTTTAGCTTATGAGTGTCTTATTGATCTTCAAACTTGTGAAGAAGAGAATGAAGATGAGCTAATTGACAACTGTATTGAAAGTCACAACAACTAATATGGCGGCGATCTCAACTGGTCTATTGTGTGACGTCATTCTCGATTTAACTGACCAAGTAACAGACTCTCAGCCATGTTAAATGTTATTTCGTTTTACCACGGCAAAAGAAGGCAATTTTTTTCGATTTAACACGAGTTTTTCCATTTAACACGCTTTAACATAGATCATGAATACCCCTATTATTACCTGAGCAATTCTTTGAAGGCTTCTTCGTCTGAAAAATCTCGATAAATTATATTTTATTGACTTTGAAAAGAAACGGATAATGCAATACTCCTTCGCTAGATAACAGTTCCGACTGGAACTATGCTAGGTTCCTTGTATGGTTACCTACTTCAACCTAGATTTGCTATAAATTTCAGTTTAACCGGCTATCATTGGTCGGTAAATTTTATCACCAGGTTTGAAAGACAATTTTTCTGGTACAATTATAAATTGATGATTTTAGATTTAAGAAATCGTTGATTAAACTGTGATGTTGCTACCTGACCTAAAGCATTTTAGATTTTTAACCATTGGCTAATTCGCAAAACCTTGCATTTATTGAAATTGGACCCTATAACTTCTACCGTTATAAGAGGTAACTGGCTGCCATTTTTAAACGGTCTGAAAAAAAAATTAAATTGCTTTTACCTTCAGAAGCATGAAAGAAATAATAAACAAAATAAAAAAAAATAAAATAAAAAGGATCAATCAACTATTTATTCATTTAATTGATTTTGAACTTTATTGGTATGGATCGACCTCTCCAGTTACAAATTCTGTACTTTTTGTTGTGCTATAGTAGATAAATATAAATGTGCTAAATTGATAAAAAAAAAATTCCATCGACACTAAATTTAATTCTTTATTAGTTTTCTTGAATAATAATTGCTTTAAATGTGTTTTTTAAATATAATATACATTATAAAGAAATATGTAATTGTTAAAAACTATTTTATATAGTGACACTTTAACTTCATACAGTAGAGATGCATTTAATCAGTAATTCTGGCCCATTGGAACTTAATATTATAAATATAAATACATCCAGATTGTTAAACATATCTCTTTTTCGCCCATAAAGATAAAAACTTAACATTTAGTTTAAAATAAGATAAGAAGGATTTCTATTAACAAAAATGAGAAGAGGAAACGTAGTATTTTATGTTAAAAAAAACCACAATGACAAACAGAGTGGTTAATTTAAATTGAAGTGTTATGAATGTTTGGATTTTTTTATTTAATGTATAAACAGGAATATGTGATACTTAAGCACTTTAAAACTACTTCCAGCCTGGCGTATACAAAAAAGAGAAGGACCTAGACAAGATGGATAGCCTTATGGGTCGCAAGGAAGCATCTATCACTCCAAGAAAGAAACCTTCTAGACCGTAAATATGAAAATATCATTTGTAAATAAAAGCTTTGCTATTAATAGAAATTTTTTAAGCATATTATTTTAGGAATTGAGAACACGAAAATTTGTGTCAAGTAAATGAAAAATGAAGGGTCAGGGTTTCAGTACTTTGTACGGAAGTACTGTTACTAGACCAACGGTTGTGCAAGGAGGTGATGTGGTAAGAATCACGCCAACCGCCAGATTTTTACTCAAGAATGTGTACCCAATTTAGGAGGCTGAGTGGAAATTTAATTATAATTTCCTTATTAACTAGCATCTGCATCATCAACTAGGAAATGAAAACTGCAAAGGGGGACTTTGTTTGAATTATTTCAATATTTCTTTAATACTACCTTAACCGGCCTTTGAACTAGCATAATCCTTTGTTTGAAGTAATGTCCACTTGCTGGCAGTCAGCTGATTTCTGAAGGAGATGGTATGCGATGTTTTTTCTCTTATTTATTGAAATTTACTACTGTATACAAAAAAAATACAATAAGAAAATGTGATAAATGTTTCAGAACACATGATAATCTTGGGGAGGAACCAACAAATGATAGTAATTCAATCATTGGTTTGAATTAGAAGAAGAATAAAAGAAGCTTATATCTATTTCGGGCCAAATCTACAACGAATGAGATGTGGAGTTCTTTATGGATGGTTTATTTGTGACGTAATCAGGAACATCAAGGCTTTTACGGAGGATTAAGGATTGTAAGGGTTGAATACGGGAGGAATTTAATGGATTTGAAGATCCCCAAGGCTCAATTTCTTGTGCACACATAGGTCTGATTATCAAAGTGTTTAAGAGTTTTTTTTGTAAATAAGAAGTATAGTCTCGTACAGAAGACACCCCTAACTATTTACAACGTTATAGTTAAACCTTTCAACTTTAAACCCACCAACTTTGACCACATGATGTCCTATTCAGCTACTTTTTTTGGTAAATTATTAAGCATCTCTTTTCCTAAATATAAAAGATCCTTAACTTCTACTTCATTTTCTAAGTCTAGGTTAGTTTCCTCACCAACTTGCTCTTCTAGATCAAAATTTCTTTAATCCTATATATTCAAATAACTGATTATTTGCATTGATCGAATTTAAAACTAACAAGTAAACGACAGAAGCCGAGTCTTAGACAGAATCACATAAAACAATAAGAAATCGCACGATACACCAATTTCCAAATCTAAAGAATGAATAACCTTAGGAGCAACACGATATGACAAAAAAATCTGGAAGTGCATTTAGTGTGTTGAAGGCTAAGATTTCTGAAACAGAAGGAGCACATCTATGAAGTCTGGTTATGGTGTCCCATACACCATGTTGCCTTTCCGGATTAAATCTGTGCAATAGCCACCACAGTTTTAGAGAACTCAGGTGAAAGTAGAATATATAGATGAAATCCGGAATCTCCAAAACCCTTTTATTAAATGGATTATAAATGAAATAAAATATAAATACATGTATTTCAGTGAGGTCTACAGACCTTGCATACTGTGACGCCTCAAACAGCCTTCTGATAGATTTCTGCGAGTCACCGTCCTTGCTCATCTCACTCTCATTATGTTCATGATAATTCAAAAATATGAGTGACTGAGCAGACTCTGTCAGCAACTAACTATTAGTTATTTTCCTGCATGTGTTATGATTTTGATCCTAGATCGGTGCCGAAACGCCGAGTCCCGTTGGAGCCGGAGTCTTGCACTCCTATCTTATTTTATCACAACATTTTACATCCTTAGGTACAGATTGATGATTTTAGTATTCTCAAAATAATGTAATTAAGGCCTAAGAGAGCTTTTATGCTGCTCTATCTTATTTGATCATTTGCTGAGGTGTTTTTTTTCAGGATAGTTTTTCTTTCCTCATTGATAACAGAACATAAATTTTTCTTTTTTATTCTTTGCCTGTTTGATTATTAATGAGTGTCGTGTTTGGATTTCTTAGTATAGACTGATAGTGTAAACTTACCTACATAACTTGGAATAATTGAACAGAATTTAAATTAACTTAATTTGATAAATAAAAGAAAAAAAAAGAAAACATAATATTAGGAGCAAGAGCATTCATAGAGGAGGGCCGATAGGCAATATACAGCGGTGGTAAACTGCCCTATATTGTGGGCATAGCTAAGGGGCGAAAAAATAAAGAAAAAAACTTCACGTTCCAGATGGGGATTATTTATTGCTTTAATATGAACCTGTTTTTATTCTCTCATACTTTTTCTTGTTTATTTTTATTTATTTATATTCTACTTGCGGAAATTCTCTACATTTTATATAAACTTAAAAAAAAATTTTTAACAAAAATTAAATATGATTATTGATAAATACATAAAATTTGTCCATAGGGGAAGGAGGGGAGATAGCAGAGAAGTAAACAGTTACGTTTAAAAATTAAAAGTCCCGGCCTAAATTCTAGGAACTAAGTACAAACAAGATAGTAGTATGAGTAAATAAGGAAATGTACGGAGAGGAAAGAGGAAAACAATACCATCCAGTAATATACATGCAAATAATGATAAATTAATGTTAGAAACGATGGACAAAATATGATTTATAAAACATAACCAAACATATAAAAATATGTTAGTAAATAAAAAGAAATAAAATATGATGTATGTAAACAATAGAATAGATATGTAATAATTAAAAGTTTCGACCTAAATTGTATGGCTTTTGAAAATGAAAACTTTATGAAATTCGTACTTATGGATTTAAAAAGACGCTTTTAAAATCTAATTTGATTTTACCTATACAAAAGATTTTTGTTGTTTAAATTTTAAAAAACATAAAAAAGAGTGGTGTAAGTGAACATCTCGGGGAGTGTTCCAATTAATTTATTTATTAATAAATTTACACCATTTAAATTATCTTTTGTTTATAACAATTGTTGATAACACATATGCGGAAATATAACCCGTAGATTGTGGATACCACATATGTGTCCAATCTATATGTAAATAATTAATTATCCTTAATATTTCTGCGAAAAAGTTAAGTAATTCATTAAAATCTATTGGATATGGTGAGTTTAACTTAACGTGAGTTCTGCAAAACTTTGTTAGAACGAACTCCTGTTTCTCCAACCTACCACTACTAAAACATTCAAAGCGACCTCTTCATCACGCCTGCTGTAACGCACTCCAAAACATTTTTAATCCCATATCTTGAAAATAAAATAATTAACATTACGAAGATTATAGGAATAATAATATACGATAATACTTAAATCTGGGAGGTAAACACGTATGCTTGCGTGTGCTGACTATTTCGTTTTGTAATATATGATTTCCAATAATAACATATCTTCAAAAATAAAATGAAATAAATGTAGAATATTCGTGTGTTCTTAACTAAAAACACAATCAAGAGGAACTCAAAATCAACTAACAAAATTTCAATTTCGAATTTTTGTAGTCACAACAGCCATGATAATGGTAAATATTTTTATTCTTTATACAGCAATATTTTATTTATTCATAAGGCCAAATTTTATCCTGAATTTTGTGTTTTTGTGAATACTATTTTGGATAAACAGGTACAGCTTTTTTTTTATCTTTTCCTTAGGGTATGGCTTAAGCACTTACTTGACGAGTAATTATGGTTCTAATGCAATTAGAACAGTAAATCTTTTTAAAAACAGCTAAATATTAATTAACAGGTACTATATATACTTAAAGAATTGGATGTAAAATTAGGGGGGGGGGGCAAATACAGTATGTTTTTTCAACAAAAGATCTTCCAACGTCTACCGAATGGAATTAAATAAGAATCTGTTATTGATTCATGGAGGTCTGTGGACGAATCTCAGTCTCGAAAGAATGGAAACTATAAATCATAAAGAATAGAAACCTCTGGAAGAGATTTGTCAGAGCAGACAGAAATAAGAGGCAGCCTTGAGGAGCAAATCTATATCAATTTCTCGGGCCAACGGAGATAATCTGAAAATCGGTTTCCATATCAGGTAGACTACCCAAGCTGGGGGGAGAGTTTTTGATAGCACCTGCCGTAATGAAGTTGGGATTAAGAAGGTTTGCTTTACCGAAACCGGCCTATCTCGTACCGTTTGCTCAAACTTATTCACAGGCATAGCCCAGGGTTTAGATTTTTTTTTCCAATACACTGGTGTAAGTTCGCCAGCAGTTGCAAAATTCCGAGAATTCGCCCAATACTAATACCTATTGTACATAAAATGTAAATCTAAATGCATTTGGGTAATGAAAAAATGCTATCGAATTCAATAATCTCCATCATTTTCTACAGTATCCTTTAATATTATGTTTACCTCTGTTCATTATCACTGCTGATCTATTATAAATTAAATGACTTTTAATTTGCCATTAACAATTAATCAATTAACCACTTGGGATCTATACACTCTCGATCCCTACAATCTAATTTTCTTCTTAACATACATGGAACACTCCTTATGTGATATATCAATTCAACCATAAAGCCGTACATATCTTATATGCTGTAGATTTGGACCAACAAAAATAAATACTTAACAGTTACTATAACTACAAAACCCAGTTTTCACCTTGTTTTCCAAAAAATCCACTAAACCTCCGAAAATTTCAAAAGAAGATGGCATTGAGCCACCCTTTCGTGAGATAGTTATTGCAATAGTACCAATGACTACTCCTCAACAAATCACTGTCATGACTTGAAATGGGATTTGTATGTGGTTAAAGCATAAGTCAAAATATGCAGCAAAAACAAGAAAATGTCAAATATAGAAAAATTCCAAATTGGGTAAATTTAACTTTAAAAAAACATGAAAATGAAAGAAATTTGGTATATAACTTTTTAATAACTAAAAAGAAGATTTAAAAAAAAGAAATAAAAAGCCCAGTTATTTTATTTTTTATTCACCATTCTCATAACTTTTATCAATAAATATTATATCATTAAGATAAACCGAAAGATCTTCCCACCTCCACTGGCGTAATAGTACATTTGACATACGGAAGCCAATTAATTCCCAGAGCAAGCTATTATAACATTACAAATTTATTTTAGGCTACTTAGAAAAGTATCAAGTAAATTATTAAATCAATGTACATACCTGTAAGACAAATATGTAAACATTGTGAAATCTTTAAAAAAATGTGTAAAATTAAATGGAAAATCTGTACTTTATATGTACGTATAAGGATAAAATGAAAAAAAAAATCGTGAAATATTTAAAACTCTATGAAATATATACATTTTATACATGTCCCTAAGAATCATGTAATTGTATATAAATGGAGTAAGGAAAAAAAATGTGAATCATTTTAACTCTAGTAACTAGCAATAACGGTTACTTATTCTTTTTTATTATATATTTAGAAATATATTTTAGTTATTTTTTATGTATTTTTTTCATTTATTTATTTTTATTCTTATGTTTTTTTATTTTAGTATGAATGTAATCAGTTATCACTATTACTTATTGCCCAACAATGTTGTGGTAGATTGTAATATTTATCAATAAATATAAATATAAAAGAAAGTTTTTAAGCGATCTTAAATTTAATTAAGTATTCTTAAATTACTTTTTCTAGAAAGTACACCTCAACGGTTAAGAACGTGATCGACTGTAAGGGAATTAACAATCTATCACGTTCTTTAATTCCGTCTCCGTAGGTTCCATGAAAAAATACATGAAAACTAGGACGAGCATGTTTTTGATAAAGTTTTAAAACAGTTTTTGTCTGTAGTATAATTATCGTCTTGTAAATACAAGCTATTAATTATCAATCTTCGAAATGCTAGTAATTATAACATTTATGAAATCGTTTGTTTTTAAATATCTCCTAAGAGTAAATTCCATAATAAAAATATTAACAATTAATTGTGTACAAAAAATAATAACTCTAGATCAAAAATTGTTGGACTTAGATGCTTACATACATTGGACGACATATCAAATATATTTGAAGAGTTAAAAATTATTAAATGCCTCTTGTATTAACTTATTTCGATTTCAATTTAATTATTTCAAGAGTGATTAGGAAAGTAAATTTAATTTCTTCAAAAACATTTGAGAGCTTCTGAAGGAATTTATGAGGCCTTATAGGAAAGGAGAAGTGAGAACATTGAATAGAATGCAATTAATAACAGCTCCATTCAAGGCGAAAAGCTATTTAATTTAGTAAATAGGTCGTGAGGGGGATAAAGTCAGCCTTTTTTCTATTGTTTTTGAAAAAGAAAATTAATTTTCCGATGGATAAACAAAATCAAATTAGGAGATCGTGTTTCTCAGAGAAAAATAAATTAATTTCAGAAAATATCTTTGAATATCCTCCAATTATTAAGTGAATTAAAATGATTATATTTCTGCATGATTAATAGAGCTCGAGAGGAGGGTTGAGAAAGGGGAAGGAGAGAGGAGGGAATGTAGGTTACTACATACATAAGAGCTTTCTCCGTTATTATTTATTTTTATTTCTTCTGTGTGTATCTAATTTATTTTATTGAAAATTTATGTAACCTTCAGCCGGTAAGGGTTGGTGCAGATTGGCCTCCGTCAAATGAAAAGCACCATTGAATTTTGTACGTGCCTATAGGATTCCCGCTGCCGGAATTCTCTTTAGTTGATTTGGTTAAATTATAAATAAATTATCAATATTTTATATTATAATTATTTAAAGAAAATTATTTGATTAACGAAAAACGAATACATTTTTATTCGAAGTTTGTATTTATGAATTTTTAACATGGATACAGTTTTATTTAAATAAAAACACGACTAAAAATTCCGACACAGTGCTGCAGAAGATGGTGAGGTCTACGCCACTGAAGAAGATGAAACCTGAACAACTTCACGAGTTCTTTGAACTGGCGACTGGGCCCGAATTTATAAAACGGAGGCACGTCGAGTTCTTCGACTCGCTGAAAAGTAACATGAACCCGCAAAACACTCACACAATCTTCAGCTCCAACGAGGAGGCAGTTGCAAGAACAAGAGATATTACGTGTGCATCAGAGACACACCATATTTAGGTTAGGTAGAGTTAATTTTTATATATAGGACAAAGACAATACTCAAGTATGCCCCAATAATTTAAGTCTACCCCATGGAAATTCAGTGGAGCCCATCAGTCTACTACATGAACTGCTTAAAATGTAGCCTACGCTACAGTATAAAGAGCTGTATCGGAAGGTTGTACATGCATTCGTATGTATGTGTTCTTATTACTTTGCTTTCTTTCAGATTAAGGGGATCTGTAAAAAAAAAAACAAAAAAAAAAACGAATGCTTCTGAATTCATATATTTCAATTTTTTTTTTCATACCCTCCTGTAATGATTTTAGTGGGTATTTGGTACGTACATATAGGAGGTATGCTATATGTATAGCTGGGTGTTAAGGGTCCCAGGATAGTGCAGAGGATGGAGTGGTTAGACGCGCCACGTTATACCCACCAGGTACCGACCTATGTCCGCCATGGGATATATGGGACCTTCGTCTTTCCGTGGACAGACAAAGGATAGGAAGGGCCCCAGGACTAGATAGCATAGATGCTGCGATCCTAAAGAACAGTGCCCCTTATATTGAGGAAGAGCTATTGGATATATTCAATGA
>NW_027107903.1:30521-35643 GCF_000696795.3 Halyomorpha halys | reverse complement strand
GCTCCCGCACCCCGTATGCCAGAGATGGCAAGGGAGGGGGATATAAAAAAAAAAAAAAAAAAAAAAAGCTGGGTGTTAAGGATACCTTGGATTGCCTTTTGGCATTATAAGGTTAGGTGGGGGGTCCAATGAAGGTTGTAACTTGGTTGGCTTACGCTAGTGGATTATGAGAACGGGGAGGGGCCGTTCCACTGGTTGAATGGTGAAAATTTAGACCTCAGACTTGAAGAGTCTAAGGCGTTCCCTCGTCGAGGACGTCGACTAAGGGAACCGTGCCCTGCCACCTCCTAGGTCGTGGTGGAGGGGCGATCTCTCTGAAAAGTGGGTTTCAGCAGGCCTTTAGCCCATCAAAGAATTTGATGTGCCGTCGGCCTATATACTCCGGCACAGTAGGGAGTTGGAGCTCTTCACGTATAACTCCGTTTTTGGCCCTCTGGAGCGTGGTTCCCCGGACGATCTTACGGAGGACAGATCCCTGGAAGCCCTGTAGTCGAGTTATTGTAGTTCTGTAGAAGGTGTCTCATAAGAGGGGCGCCGTGGAGCAGTGTAGGTCTTATAATGGATTTATAAATCTGCAGTTTAAGGGGTAGCGAGAATTGAGGAGATGTGAGCAGGTGGTGCAGCCTATAGGATTTGAGACGGGCTATCTTGAGTCTCTCCTTAGCGTGATGGGAGAAAGTAAGATGACGGTCTAGCGTCACGCCAAGGCATAGGATGGAATTGGAGATTTTTCGGCCCTGTTCGTCCGCTACAAATCTCTGGGGCAGGCAGCTCTTTTTCCTTTTTTGGAATGACATGACTATAGCGTCGGTCTTAGTCATATATTTCAAACTAAAATTTCAATCAAATAAAAAAATAGTCGAATACAAGTTTAATGGGACGAAAATTAAATCGAATAACAATGAAATTCATTTTTAGAAAATCGGTTCTTTTTTTGAATTTTTAATATACGAGGACCCCTTTACACGTTTTTCAGACGAGTAAAAAACTAAAAAGCTAATGATTTTAGCATTGTAGCTTGCCTATTGATTTATCTTAACTTTTTCTAATTGATTTTAAGATCTCGTATGTATTTATTTTTTTCATATTAAGGTCCGCTTGTACGATTCTAAGATACACAAAATGAAAATGCGATTTTAAGTTTATGGGCTCGCATATCCAATTATTTCAACATATCGGATTTCTAAAAAGATACTTGTCAGAGACCGAGTTGAGTGGACTCTGGTTAGAGGCTACTCCAGGCTGAAAGACACTTAAGGAGGATGAGAAATAAGAAAGATTTCTAAAATGTGAGGGTCCCATTTTATATTTTCGGATGTTTAGAAAACGAAAATGTTATCAATTTTAATATCGAGTGTCTATTTATTTTAACTTTTCAGATTTTTAGCGTATAAGAGTACCTCTAAATGTTTTAGTATTATAAATGTTTAATGTTAATAAGTTAGAAATGAGAAAAGTATCGATTTACTTAATACGCGATCATAAAGTCAATAGAACTTTCATTTTCCGTATCAATGAAATCATACCAAGGCTGTAATATGTTAGAAAGGAGAACAATTAAAATAAATCGAAACAGGAGTGCATGATCGTAAAATAGACGATATTTTCGTTTCTAAGTACCCAAAAATACATGAAGGGCCCCTCAAATCATAGAAATCAAAAAAGATAAAAATTAATTGATATTAGAATCGCTAGCATATTCATTTTCCACATATCTACAAGTATTCAAAGGGACCCTAACATAAAAGAAATCCAAAAAAGTTAAAACAAATCGTACGTGGGCGCGTCGTCGTAAAATTTGTATTTTGTATAGATCTAAAAACATAAACAGAAACCATCATACAACAGAAATCCACAAAGTTAACACAAATCGATCACTTTTTTATTTGTACACATCCAAAAATATATGATTCTAACATTTTAAATATCTGAAATGTTAAAATTAATCGATACGCGGACTCACTGCTTTAAAATTGATAGAATTTTCATTTTATGCATCTTACGAAACATGCAAAGAGAATCAAATATGCTAAAAATCACACAAGTTAACATAAATCGATGTACGATCCGAAAATATATGATATATCATAGGTCTGTGAACAGAAAATTGTAAAAAACGAAAAACAAGGCCATTTTCAGTCTCATATTTTTTATTCGATTGAAATTCTACGAATATATATTTATTCGGAATGTTAATCCTTCCGAAACGGTTCTTATGTGCTGTATTTAATTACATTTTTTTCATAAACCGTGTTTAGAAAGAACATTTTATCCTAATAAATTAGGTATAAATCATTTTCTATATTTTATTTAAATGTATACTTTTTCACTTAGTAATTGTTGTAAGAATCTTCTAGATTATACTTTAGCAGTTACATATACTAAAACCTTTACTCACTATTACTTAAACTAACAATAAATTGATACAGTTTATCACTTCTATTCCCTCCTCAAGGCTCCAAATCGATAAATCAGATTGGCAGTAAATTTATCTTACTCTAACTTAATTTAATTTGTGCATAAATTTAATAAAGTGCATTTTTGGTTTCAAAATGTCAATCTGACTGACCAAGTTATATTCCTGTAAAACTAAAACTTAGAAGCTACCAAACTAATATAATTTTATTATTTTTTGTTCATTTAAACTATATTTGCTTTTAAGAAATAATCCTACACGAAGAGAGCAAAACATGATATTATTGAATTTACAAGTAGAAGCATAAAATTTGTTTTTGTCGAAAATACTTAAAGAAGATTATGTATGACTGTATCATGAGCTATTAATCAAGTCATCCCACCAAGTATCAAAGCAGGTTCTTTTTCAAAAACTAAATCCCCTCTTCAATCGTATCGAGGAAACTTTTTAATTTAAAATTTCTTCTGTATTTTAATACTGGAAGGATTATCTAGTATTTATGCTCGAAACAAATAAAATGGACTTGAAGGAAAATATAGTTGAAGAAAGCAGATCGTTAGGAGACATTTGACGTAATCCTCTTACGATAAAGAGCTTTCCTGGTTTCCCTCCTCTGTGACTCGCTGTCGATATCAGGGTAAAGGTCACTCATTGATTGGTTTGATTAAATATTGTTTATGTATGTTAAAAATAATGATATTTACAAAACAAAACACTAATATTTATGATCTCATATACATATCTTCTTACTGATTTTTTCTCTGGATAAGTTAATTGATCTTTGAACAAATTATGTTCTCTTGAACAAGTCAAGTTATAAGTTCATTTCAATAAAACAAAAAAAAAATTAACAATATAATATATCAATATTATTTATTGAGTGTAAGACAAATCAAACTCTAAACTAGAAAATAAGATCAATAGTATAAATATATACAATAAGTAGGGAATATTAAATTGTGTTAACTTTGTTGGTTCCGTGACAGCGCTCCCGGTTCCCTAAATCATCGCGTGACGTTTATCATTCGAAAGACAATTGGTTACGAAGCTCAGTAATATGACGAATATGAAGTAAGTTATTAATTTATAAAATAAATCCATCATTTTAAAGATATTAACTTCTAACTTTATACCGCTGCTTCTCATGAATTGTGGCACATCTGAAAAAAAAAATAGTTCCATTATTTAAGGGTTGAAAAAACGATGAAACCAAATCTGATTTGAATTTCTATAAAAAAAAATTTATTTCTTAAATCTGAACGACTTTTGATATATATTATTTTTATGCCCTTAATACTAGCGATATTTTTTTTTATGATCCATAAAAAAAAAAAAAAACTAAATTGGTTTAGACATAACAATTGTTAAATAAATGACGAGCAAAAGCGGTATGTGATAACATAAAAAATATTACTATTTTGCGTCTCCTAGAGCGCAAGAACTCTCGGACACAAATCTAATATTTTTCGATCTAGTACCACCAAAAAAAATTCTATCGAAATCAGTGATCCCAAGTGCGTAGGTGTCCCTTGTTATCACAAATCAAACAGTACCAAACATCATAAAGTTCTTAAGAATAAAAAGATTGCCTGCGAGAAAGAAATAGTAATAGTAATAGGTAAATAATTTGTTTTCACTACTTTTGTATTTAATACAATATAAATTATAAATAAAATATATTAATATTTTGAGAAAAACCTCGGGTATTCCCAACTTTGAAGATCATAGGGTCTTTTATGATTAAACTAATATAAGAGAACAAGGAGTGCTTAAAAAAGAGGATGATGGCATCAGAATAAAGAACTACTTTCTTCTGTGCTTCTCCACTTTATCTTACAATGTTGAGGTACTGCCTGCCACTAAGACCATACATCTCGGTCACGTGCTAGCGCCTTCGTCCTGGCTAGAATTACTTGTATTGTTCCAACTTTTGGATGTGATCCAAATATTTCCTTTGTAGCTTATCTCGTTGCTTTCTTCTTCTATTAATTTTCTTGTAACTCTGACATATTGTATAAACCTAAATTTTAATTTAGTGAAAGAATCTATTACACTTTTCTAATTTACTCAAACCTTCTACAATGTCATGTGTAGAATGTTATAATAAATAAGTTATGTGTACGTATCAATGAATTCGTCTGTAACTCATAACCAACTAATTAAAAAATAATTAAAGTATAAAATTGGGTAAAAGAAAAAAAATACTCAATTACTTTAACGATAATCTAACAATACAGGATCATGTATTGAGAATATCGGCTGATGTTAGGGAAACGTAAATAATATTGGTTAATAATAATTTATTCACTATTTCATAAGGTCGCACGGCTAATATAGCGTCTCTGACGTAGCCGGTTTATTCCATTTTTCTACAAATATAACAATTTAACACCGCTTGATCACAGACAGTTTAGTTGTTCATCAATATTAACAATTATCCATTTTTGATTAAATATCATGATGGTGAATGGTAAGATGAAGACCGCCTTGGAAGAAGAAGTATGATTGAGAGTGTAAGCCACCAGGAAAAGTGAAGCCAAAAAGATGGTCATTCTGAACATCGGGGGCTCGGCCAAAATGGAGAAGTAGGGGCCACCGGCTGACTTATGTCTCAGTTTACACCACGAAGGCCGAAATACCTATTTACCTGAGCACCAAGGGCGTTGTCAACTTCCTTTTTCTGATGGATTCCTAGTTAATTATATA
>NW_027107903.1:10766-30401 GCF_000696795.3 Halyomorpha halys | reverse complement strand
ATTGGTCTCCATAATATATCAAGAAATATAAATAGTTAGTAATAGTATTATGTTATAAAATCACAATGGTAACCACAATCAATATCCAGATTCCAAATTTAGAATAATTGCTCTGAAGAACTGAAAATAGAGGTTTCAGAAAGAAGGGTAGATATACCATTTTTGTGGTATATAAAACATAACTACATGGTTTCCTGAGAACGTTGTTTGGTTTAGTTCTTAAAAGTTCAGTCTTTGACATACAGCATTAGATAAAAATATAGAAAACTGTGAAAATACACATAGTTTGTAGATGTTCCTACATATATCACATACCATAGATGCCACAAATATTACCTGATATGTTTATAACAAACAGATAACTTATTATGTTACCTGTTTAAGGAAATAGAGATATATTTAACTATGTCTTTTGTGTCTTAAAAAAATTTATATTTTCTCTCAGGATAAAATACTGGGGAACAATTAGTAATGATTTTTTATTCCTGTGCCACATTAGAGAATCAAATATAATAAGGAATGTATACCAATATGCAAAAATATGAATATCAGTAGGAAATAGTTTATTGATGTTATTTTTATAATGAGAATGAATGAATTGTAACAATAATATCGTTTCTACATTAAAAATTGTTTCTTACAAAAACCGATATCTTGTTTTGCGTGTTCCGAATTAGCGAATTTATCTTAGATCGCATTAAATTGCAATCTAGCTTTCATTAACATAATAATTTCCTTACGCTCAACTCTTGTTCACGTAATGCTAGGAAATATTAGCGTGGCCTCGAGGAAGTACCATAAATGGTATTAGGTGTCGTTGCCTGACTAATTTGAATGAAAATTGATTTGAATGTTGTAATGTATTTTCTTTCATAACATTGGTCACTTATATGTAAAAATGTTATATTTGTGTTTTATTTATACTTTTCTTACCATAATCCCTGATAATCCTCCGAGGTGTCTTAAAAGAAGATGGCTACGGGACCTTCTAATTTATATTAATGTTTGAAGTACCACCAATGGGTGGTTCCTTCCCAAGATTTTCAAGTGTATATGAAACATACAACATATTTATCTATTGTATTATTTTGTACAGTTGTAAATTACATTAAATAAATAATAATAAAAAAAAATACTTTTCTTACCAACTAGGTAAGGAAAGTATTGTTATCGGGTAAAACTTGACGGAGCTATCTGTTGCAGAGCTTCAAGAAAAAACAACATTTTCAACAAATAGTGTGTTTGTGCTAGAATAATCAATTTTGTATTAGGTTGTATACAAAATCGGTCACAATGTGCTCCGTAGCCTAAAAACATGTTTTTCTTTAGACTCTAGTCACTGATTTATTCAAAATCAAAGAGAAATTGAGTTAGCTAGAGACTAATTTTGTTTTCCCTTCCATGAAAAAATAAAGTGATTTCAGTATTCAAGCCAATATAGGATACTCTAAACAAGTCAGAACTTGTGATCATAATTATAAATTTATTTTAAGCTCTGAATTCTAAATCTTCTCTGTTAATTCTAAAGTTTTAAGAAGTAATAATACGAGGTACACATGTGCATTGGTAGCGTTATCACTGCAAATTTCTCTACAATGCAAAAGAAAAATAGTCTAAATTGAACAAGTAATAGCAAACTTTTGTACTGAGGATCTAGCTGTTGTTTGCACATCTTAGCTTATCTATAATAAATGCAGGTAGTACATATAAATAACATCTCAGTCTATAAATTTGAAAAATGTTACTGTCTATAAAGTATTAATAATTAATTATTCTTTTTCTTACGCTGTAGGAGAGCATGAGAGTTTCACAAAATTATGAAATGTTTAAAAAATAATATTTCTAATACCGAATAAAAAGAAAAAAAAATAGTTTTACGAATAATGTAAAAACTAAACAAAACATCTTCCAGATGGTCTTATAGCCACTTGTTTAAAACATAATGAAATTCTTTACAAAACAAAACTAAAATCATCTAAATTGGACCAGTGTTAGCTCAGAGTTGTTGTTTTTTTTTATTGATCTATGTGTATTTCGTAAATAATTACATTTTGTTTGTTGTATCTTAAATTATTTTTTTATTCGCATCGCAAGGTAATAATGCCAGAACTGAGTATGTCACGTCACTAACTAAAAATAGTTCTTTATTGTGTATATTTAATGTATTTATATTGTCAAGTCTAGCAATAGCCGGTTCAGCTAGTATTAACATAAAAACATGTTCGAAAGGTTCATGATTATAAGTCTTACTATTTACGGGTTGTACGTATCGATAAACATACTAGACTATGTTAGACTGAAAAGCCATTAAAGTAAAATTAACATATAGTCGTTTAAAATATGGTCTTTATATATTCATGAAAATTAAGTAAAATATAAAGTTTTAATAGGTACTTCACTAACGACCTCTTATCAAATGAGTTTATTGGCCGATATAAATAAATTATGTTTATGATATATTCAAGAGAATATCAATAGTAAAATTTATAGCGTCCACTTCAATAAAATTTCAATATCACGAATATATTTCATTTAGGCAGAGATCACATGCCCAAACAAATAGAACCATAAAGAATATGGCCATAAGCTATAAACATCAGCCCGAGTGTAAGCGATAAATCAGCCAACGTAGTTTAAATCCTGGAACAGTTCCAAGTCGTGACGGAGCGTTTTGGAACGGCTGGTTACTGGGGCCAGTGACAAGTAACGTCCCTTGATATCGTTCCAACAGTGAGAAGATATTACGGGGTCGGTGATTAGCTCCTCATAAAGTAAAGTAGGCTGGTCTATGTATTTTAAGGTTTAATTAATCATAGGAAACGGAAAATATGAACTATTTAAGCTGGACTGAACTAACGGTATTTCCTCAAGTATTTACATAAGAGAAATCATGATATTCGATAAAAAAAAATATTATATTCAAATAATTCATTTTCTTTCTAAATTACTAACTTTAATTATAACTATTTATTTATAACTATAACAAAAAGTAAACCAAAATTTTCATAAAAATTTAAAAAATAAATAAAATATATCACTTCTAGTGTCTTAACAAAATTATTTATTACTAATTGATTTACAATCGAGTAGAGTACAATAAGATAAAATAATGAATTAATTCAGGACTAGTAGGGTTAAAATTTTACTGACGGTATTGTAAATTATAATTATACAATATATTACAGTCTAAATATCAAATACATAAATTAAAAATTAATTAATTTAGTTTAACTGTCGGTATATGGTCACTTAAATCCAAATAAGACAAAAAAGAATAAGACTTAGGAATGGTAGAACAAACCCATAGAAGTCTGCGGTTTACCAAACAGGAAATTCATGCATGTTCCGGCCAACTTTACTCCCAAGTTGGGCAAAGAAGTGTTTCCCTCCAAAAATATTTGAAAATTTGGTAGATTTAAAGTGAATTTCGAGAAACTTTTATTTTTTTTTCATCTATTAAACACTTTCAGCTGACACAATCAGGAATGATAATTGATAACATAACTCTGTTCTGTCCCTGCTCCCATCCCAAGGCTCATATAGCCCACATATCAATGGCTTCCTTCGTAGTGGTGTTAAGTAAATTTCCATTAGCTTTACGAAAAATACAATTAAAGGTTATCTCTCGAGATATAGAGTTATCAATTCTAAAACTCTTTACAGTAAAAAATTAATGGAATTTTTTTTCCCTAAAAGATAGAATTATATTTTTCATATAAGGTTAGTGGCAATATACTAAGCACAACTAAGTGTATATTAAAAGTGTTCCGCGGAAAACCGGTTATGCACCATTTATTCGCATTGTCTAAGAAATACTCATAAATTTAACAGAAATGCTTCATTTTGTTTGTTTGTTAGTTTTGAAAGGGCGTTTAATAGCCTGATCATCAACGCCCGTTGGTTGTTGGTTTTGGTAAGGCCTAGTTGTTTTAGTCATAGCTTTGGTATGGTGTACTGATCCGCACCAGTGGGATTCATTTCCGTGAGATTTGAAATATTATCTAGCTAGACAATTATAATTTGTTTAATAATCGTTACAATAGTGGAAAGGATGATGAAAAGCAGATAAGTTACTGTTCTAATTTTAAAAATAAGGCAAGATAATTATATAAGATAGATAATTATAATAATTAAAGGCTGGTTATTAAGTTAGTCTGATGAATGAATTTAATGACTCTTTCTATTACGGATTCTTCATTTCTCAACACCATTGGAACATTTGTTGGTATCCCTAACTGGTTCAGAGTTAATGTGTAGTAATGACATTCTTCAAAAATCTGTTTGATGGTCAGATAACTATTACATTTCGAACATTTTGGAGGGGCCTATACTGTTATGAGGTGGATTTGTGTCAAGCGGGTGTGTCCTTTTCTGAGTCGGGTGATCACTACTTCTTCATGGCGTCTACTTCGGATTGATGTAATCCAGGACTTCACATCTTTCTTTATAGGTTTCAACTTACTGGGTGGACTTTCATCCCAGATTCCAGACACAATAAAAATAGGATTCCATATTGTCAAAGTCCAAAACTACCTGCCTAATCTGTTATGGTGCTTCACCTGTTTATCATATAACCACCCAACTAATCAATGTAAACAAAAACCTAGATGTATACAATGCGGTAGAGAAAAACACAAAGAGGGCGCTAAATGCAACTTGCCCGCTAAATGTGCAAATTGTGATAGCCCACACAATGCACTCGATCGCTCTTGCCGAATTTTTAAAATACACAAAGAAATTAAAGCCATACAGTTAATTAATAAAATACCCTCAAGCGAAGCCAGGAAAATATACAAAGAGCAGAAACCAACACAATTTGAAAACAAATTTTGCTGATATAACCAAACAAAATTCACATATTACTGAAAAAAAAAGATTAAAGCACTCAAACAAATATAAAATTTAACTTTGGAGAAAATATAAACAACAAAAACTATACACTAGAAAAAAATAACGAAAACCAATTGAATTTGACCCCCACTCCCCTAGAACCTCCCCCCTCCCTGCCCCTCACCCCAATATCGTGCTCCATTTTCAACATGCTTCATTTTTATGTTGTATGATAACCTGTTTTTTTTAATGTTTAGCTTTTTACAATTTTGAAAAAATATTTATATAGTATACCAACGATACTTTATTAATTTTTTTTTTAATTTGATGACACTTTTTGAGTTAATTTTAGATAATACTGTACAATTCAATTTGTGTCTACCCTCTGCTCAAGAAATTCTTAATTTATTTTTTGTCGATAAACTGGTTTCCAGGGAAAAAAATAAAACAAAGTAATAAATAATAAATGTTATTCTCGGAACCAAATATTAATGTAGTACTGAAAAGCATTTAAATGCGATTAAATAAATTCATGGACGGAATATACTATACAATAATTATATGAACGCATGAGAATGATTATTTCATTAGAGTAAGAGCTACAGTAAAAATCACCTTGCATAGGTGCAGTTGTTCTAAAATCAGCGCTTTCTTTTAAAGTACTGAGCCCTTGACCGTTCATGTGTTGTAGGGGTTCACATTCTTATTATAATTATTTAATACATACTAAATTAATTTTCATTAATTTATTATTTGTTTTGCTTACTCTGTATTGAGTTCTTTAATTTTATTAATATATGATGAATAATTATTCATGCACACTTAATTAAAAATGTTATTTTACGTTTATTCTACCTATTTTATCTAAAAACAAAATTAAAAATAAATTTGTGTCCTAGCTATGTTGGTTTTTTTGCAAACCTAAATATGTTTAATTTTTATTAAAAAATGAACTGAAAGGGTTCAAAAATGCGTTGAATCTGAATAATTAAAATTAATAAATATTTTTAAAAGTATAAAAAATTTCATTATTGACCTTTAATGGAACAGTTGATATTGAACATTGAACATTGAGTATTACATTTCTATAAAATCTTTGTATTTATATTGCTGATTAAGAAATAGATGTTTTAATACAAAATGATTTAGAAAGATTAATAACTATCAGTTACGTAACTAAAACACCAGTACTACCAGATGGAACAATCAGACATGACAACATGAAGTACCATCTGTCAGTCCTTGGAGTGGGAATAGTCAATAGCCTTCAATATACGATATTAGGTAACTGAAACGTTAATGTATTTCTGAATTGCTGTTGACTGACACTGATCTGTGGACATACACAAATACAAAGAGAAATTTAATAATTACATACAAAATTCAATGAAAATATACCTTAAATATGATCTTCAAGTAAATAGACAATGTGTTAAATATTGTAAAAACGGTTCAACTAAAATTCGTAATTTACCACACAAACACGATTTTGAAATATAATAAATGACTGATAATAGAAAAATGTATTTAATTAAAGTTCTAAGAACAAAAAATCGTATAAAGTATCAATCCTACATTTATTAGTTATTAAAATAGTTTCACATTTCTTATGGTTATTTTTAAATTACAAGAATAGGTTCATCGAATATTAACAAACTAATTTATTGTTAATGACTGTAATTTTGAAAATTCATGATAAAATGTTTGTATCAAGGTCTTAACAATTTTTTTAATTCCTGAATGTTTACAATTTCAGCAAGTCTTCGATTTACTCTTTAGTCTGTTTACCAATATATAACAAGTATAAATTACATTATACATAACATTAAAATTATCGATACACATCAACAACATAGAAACTTAATCATACACATAAGAAATAGAAGGAAGAAGGGTCATATACGATATATATATATATATTTTTATTTATTGAGAAAATTACATCATCTTTCAGTGGGTGCTGAAATAACATGCAAAAATAATATACACAAAAGAAATTTGAGTTAGTTACACTTTTGACTATTTGGGCGCTGTGGAGGCTACTATGATTTATTTGCAAGAAAAAGTACAATATAAATTGATTTCTACCGATAAAACTAATAATTTAACTAACGAAATACAGCTACATACAAAGTGATAAAATAAAGTAAAATAAGATTGAGAACTTATTTTATTTAAACAATTATAATTAATTTTATATTTTTAATTTTCATTAGAGTAGTATTTTTTAAGATCATTAGAGTATCAAAATCCTTCCTATGTTCCGAAATGTTTTTTGCTTTGCTGTAAATATGCCTTGGCTTTACTAAAATCCGAACTATTGATTTCGTGGATTAGTATAATTTTAAAATAGCATTCGTAATTCCTATTGTGCTTAAGGTCTATGAGAAACAATAATTATGTTATGTATAATTATATCACAATCAGAGATCACAAGGTAAACCATTAATTCTGTAAGGATTATAACTAATAGGAAAAAACGTTTATGTTTAAATAGTTTTATAAGATCTAAATTAAGTAGTTTGAGAGTTTTGAAAATCATAAAAATTTTTGGCTGTGATAAGAAATATAAAACCACTGGAAATATACCATCCTGCTAAGATATGTTGCTTAGGTTACGTTGCGATTATTATAAAAACCACAATATTGATATAAAACTTATGAATACTGGTAGTAACTCAATTAATGAAAAGCTATACTATCTTTCGAGTTTATACATCGAAATTTTATCGATTTTTGTATTTGTATTAAATTAGGAGCAAGAGTTTAATTTTTTAATGCCCTCGTTAGCAACGTACACCGAAAAGCACCTAAGTTGTTTGTTGTCTTATTACCGCCTGGGGTTAACAAGACGGCAACAGGCAGCCAGAACTTGGTTGTCCCAACAACGACATATACCTATTGTACAAAAGCCCAAGAGGAGATAAAAGGGAGTTATCTCACCCCAATTTTTGATTACTTTAATGAAAGAAATGTATAATTGCTAGTCAAAATTGATGAGTCTGCCTAGTATAGGTAGGGGGAATAAAAATGGCGGCTATTTTAAAGCGATAAAAAAAACCAATTTTTCATTCGGAGCTCTATATCTAAAAAAGTGGAACAACACAAGAAAACCTAAGAGAGGGTCATTTAAAGAAGAATAAATTTTCTAAAATATGAGCCTTAATAGAGTTATTTACATTAAATAGTTTTCGAGATATAGTATTTTAAAAAGCAACATTTCATAAAAATATATGGGGCGTATTGAAAGATCAGTAGTTAGTGAATTTATTTTGAAAAATTGATATCTCAAAAACCATTTGATGTGCAGATGTCTATTAGCACTCAAATTAAAGCTAGTTTAAAGGGCTATAAAGTAGTTTATGGTGTAGCGAGAGGGAGCAAGCGGTATAGTAAAAGCTCACCAGAGCGCTCCACCTCGAGCCTCACCGAAGCTCCCAAATTTACATAGTGCATTATTTTGTAAAAACACATTGTCATTTTTGTATATTAATAATTTCTGTACATACTATTTAGCAATATCTGTACAATGAATAATAAATTATAACAATGCAATGCACGAACCTATCTCAAGCAGACATGTACCGACCGCTTCTCGGTCACAGCCGCATAGACTAGACCTATAAAAAAGGGACTCTAAATCCCAAAATTCGATCGGTCCACGAGGAGGCCCCTCACCTCCGGACTCAAATAGTTGCTGAAAGGATAGCTCATATGTAAAATTAAATATAACAGGTAACCTTTAAATAGCAAAGGTAGTAAAAGGTAAGACACAACACGAATTACTTTTTCTTTCTACACAGTAATGCACTACTAACTCACATTTTATTTCTGTTTTAGAGGGCTCGGAAAAAAAAAAAAAAAAAATCGATCGTAGATCCACCTCCTATCCGGGGTCTAGTCATGGCACAGGTGGCGTATACACTGCTTGAGATAGAGAAGTTTATTGCCAATCTAATCTCGCTAAAGTTGTGTTTTTCAGTACATCCACCTAAGACGATGGCCTACATCCTTTCCTTCTCTCCAGCAATCTTAGTCCGTCGCTTCATCTCGGCAACTAAGATTGTAACCTAATCCTGAACGGTTACACTGGTCCGTCCGCTTCATCTCGGCAACCAGTGTAATTTCCCGTCTCTCTCCGGCTCTAGTCCGTCCGCTTCATCTCGGCAACTAGAGCTGCACCTAGCCTTATCAGCTTACTGGTCCGTCCGCTTCATCTCGGCAACTAGTAAGCTGGCTCCTATCATGACAGTTCTAGTCCGTCCGCTTCATCTCGGCAACTAGAACTGTTACTCTGCCTCAGACTCTCTTGCCTAGATCTCCTCTACCTAAGTCAGTGTCCAGGGCTCATCCTCTGGCCCGGCCGTTCCTAACTTATAATGAATACGCCTTTTCGTGGGCCTTCTGTAAAGAGATATCAGGCTGGAGAAATCGCCTAAGACAAGACAACTCCGACAATGGTGTTTATCTTCGTAGGAGTAATAGTTTACGTGAAATTCGCTAAAATATATTGATTTATAGTTGTTCGGAAAAATTTTCATTTGCCAAATTTATATTCATATGGGAATATCATAAAAACTACTACCCCATGATATGAATCACCCCATCATACGAAGATGAATGTCATTAACTTTATTTTGAGTGTTGGTAGACATATGTGCGTCTTATGGATCTAGAGATATATTTTTTTAAAATCCAACATTTTTTACGAACAACTAGAAATTAACATTGTGTGAGTTTATTTTGTCAAATATCATAAAAACTGCTACTCCTACAAAAATAAACGTTATAAACTTTTTTAAAGTAAATTTTACTAGCTTTAATTTTAGTTCTTACAGTCATTTGTATGTCTAATGGTTTCTGAAACAAAGTTTTTCATAAATCAAACTTATTGTCCAAACAATTATAAATCAATTTATTGTAGCAAATATCATGAAAACAACTATTCCTACGAAGGTGAAGGTCATAAACTAGCTTTAATTTAAGTGCTAATAGACATCTGTACGTCACATAGTTTCTGAGATATAGATTTCTCAATATAAATTAACTAACTACTAATCTTTCAGTAGATTTTTAAGAAATTTTGCTTTTTAAAAAGCTATATCTCGAGAACTATTGGACGTAAATAGCTCTTTTAGGACTAATATTTCAGAAAATTTACTCTTCTTTAAATAATGTTCTCTTTGTTTTTCTAGTGTTGTTGGTAGTTTTTAAGATATAATACTCCGAATGAAAAATTAATATTTTTAAACACCCGCCATTTTTTATCCCTCCTACCTATACTTGGCTGACTCATAAATTTTGACTAGTAATAATACCTAGTTTTCATTAAAGTAATCAAAAATTAGGGTGAGATAACTGCCTTTTTTTCTTCCCGGATCTTGTACGACTAGGACTTTCTGGCCATCCTTTGTAGGAGACAGTCAGAGGGTCAAGTGAGCGAAAATACGTAGTATTTACTATTTAACCAACCATTACATCACTACAACCAATCCAAAACTAAAGCGGCAAGAAGAATGCTACAGGAGCGCAACTGCGAGACCACTGTCTCAGCGATTTACAATAATAAAATGTCACTCTCTTTTGTATATTACATATTTATTTTTTATTTTTTATCTAACAAATAACATCACTTGCTCTTTAAAAGATTTTAATTTGGATAAAATAAATATATCTTTACTAACCAACCGCTAAATATCTCTCAGTTATAGTCTCATCTATCCTCAAAATTAATGAAAAAGTCATCATCTTACAAAAAAAAAAGCTCGCGGTTGTTACATACGTACCGGATTATAAAATATATCAACCTGTATACCTTTCGTCATTAATTCCAAGATGCGTCGCATTAATATTTTTTAAAATCAATATTACCATTCAATGAACTTGTAAATTAATTGGAATAATGACTCTTATACCAATCAAACAAATTGGTATTGTATCTTAAACCCCAGGATCTACAGTAAAGTATGTTTCTAGACAAATATCGCGTAAATAAATTCAATTTTTTAAATTAGTGTTTACATAGCAATACACGAAAAATTCGATTTGATGCAGATGAAAAGATGGAAAAAAGTAACTTTAAACTTACTCAGTCAGAGGGTGTGTTACGTTAAGGCGCAACTTTACAAATTTAAAAGCTGAAAATGAACAACCTTCTACGGCAAAGATGCGTTGGTAATTGCCGAAGGTTTGACTACGATAACAAAAGATAGAGAAGGATATAAAAAAAACAATAGACCCACTGATTTAAAAAAAAAAAAAAAGGAAACAATATGTATTGTGTTATAAAAGTTAGGTAATAACCGGTTTACCGGTTAACGTGTTAAAGAACTAGTCATATTGTATTCAATGAGTTTTGTTATTAATGATGAAAGGTACACAGGTCAATATATTTTATAATCTATCAGTAAAGGGGATAGAATAAGAACAGTAAAAGGCTTGATAGTGTATATCTGTTGTGTTAGAGAGACGAATATTGTAGAAAAAAAATTTATTAATATATCAAGATCAACAACTATGTAGAATCCATAGAGGTTCTTTTTAGAATATAGTATAGAATTTGTCTTTCGTATAAATTTTTATAACTTGATGCTAAGTGTCATTATAGACGTTGTAAATTTCTGAGAGCTATATGTCTTATGAAGAGGCTCATGCTTTGGAGAATTTAATATCTCTCTACTGGCGAAGTTTCTACTGAGGTGAGCTAAGTGCTGCCAATTAATGTGATCCTCAGTCAAGAGTTAGTGAGAGCTGTCAAGGTGATGTCGCTTCCTTAAGGTAAAGAATTTCTCGTAGAAGTTAGAACTGACACAATTTTAAGATTATAACCGAGAACGAGACTTATATAATTCTGAGGAAGCTCTCTTAAAATATATAAAATAGATGTAATGAGGGTTAGGCGTTATATATTATGTTTAATGAGTAGTCATAAAATAGGCAAAATAAAAATTGTTTTAATTCATTTAATGTAAATGGTACTTATAATTACATTTTGTAATATAAAACAAAAAATTGTTTTTTGATTATTTTGAAGGTGATATCACCAACAAATAGTAATCCATAACTCAATGATAACGTACAAGGGGCGAGCACTTTACCATCGTAAATCTGAATGTACTGTATACATTGAGATGTGAAAAAGTAATAAATGAGAGCTAGAGTTTTGTAAAATCGATACTAAGATTCAATGTTATTCTAGATAGCGTGGAGCAATGCTATTTAGCACACTAGATCTGAAAGGAGGGTACCACCAGATAAAAATGCACCCAAAAGATATATGTACGACGCCATTCACTTTTGAAAGGGGACAGTGTATGTATAAGAGGACGGGTTCCATCAATGAATTTCGCTGGTAGCAGCCTATGCCGACGATATAGGAGTCTATGTCTCCAGTATGGGAGCTGAACTGTCCCCTCCACCACGCACAAGCCGCCTCTGCCACCATCGTAGCTGCTCTTAAGAAGGATGTCATCAGGGTTAACCTAGCTAAGACGGATACCATCGTCATGTCTTTTCAGAAGGGCAAGAAGAGCAGGCTATCCCAGCGGTTCGTCGTGGATGGCGAGGGTCGGAATATCTCCAACACCATCCTCTACCTGGGCGTGACTCTAGACAGGCACCTCACCCTCTCCAGTTACTCCAGGGGGAGTCTTCACAAAAAATCTCGCTGCGCCTGAAGCTACAAATATACAAGGCCATCATACGGCTCTATGGTCCAACGCTGCTCTATGGTGCACCACTCATGAGACACCTCTACAAAACAACACTGACCAAACTCCAGAGTTTTCAGAACTCCCTCCTGAAGCGAATAGTACGAGGACCAGGAACAGAGAAATATGTGAGGAGCTCCAACTCCCTTCTGTGCCGGAATTTATAGGCCGTAGGCACATCAAACTCTTTGATGGGCTGAAAGCCTGTGCCAATCCACTGTTCCGCGAAATCATCCCTCCACCAAGACCTGGGAGGTGGCAGAGCACTGTTCCCCTGTTCGATGTTCTCGCCTCGGAAGGGACTTCTGGCTCTACAGCCTGAAGTCATCACTACATTAACACCAGCCGCAATAGCCCCTCCCTATTCCTAGTACGCTCACGACAAACACATGCCATCATCGATGACACCGCCTTCAGCGGCAACCAACAAACAAGATGTATTAGTTTGCCAACATATATACATTCATTTCTCATTTGTATATATTTAAATGTTTGTTTTATTATTCTAAAAGAAAAAAAAAATTAATTTCGCATTCTGAGAGTGTTATTCTCATTTATCAGTTTTACACTTTTATCATTTAACTCGTTGGGATTAAATATGATATTATTATAATTAAATCTAATATTATACATACAAATGTATACGTAATGAAAAAAAAAATTGTTTCGCATAATTTTCAATGTAAATAATTAACATTATTTCTTGAAGACAAAAAATTAAGGTACTTAAATGAATCCCAAGTCGAATTTCAAACTTGTCAAAGTTCTTATATAAAAGCAAAATTGTACATACATGCAACAAAATAACAAAATATCTTTGTGATAATCCTAAATCAAGGCCCCGTAGGGACCCATCCATGAATCAAAGAGACAATTAATGCATTAATGTATCCACTTGAGGCGACACAATTTAACCATGTTACTTAATTAACGCTAAATATTTAAACTTGTGTAAATATAATCAGAGCTAGTATTTTATTAAACGCCCTCAGAGCACAATACCTTAGCTTAAAGTTAGAAAGTCAGTGCAAGTCAGTAGAGACTTTGGAACAGCAACTTGATGTTGACGTATATGTTTGTTTAATACTTCCTCTGTACTGTTAGCTTTGTTTCCTACTAAGTTGAGAACTCAATACATATACTTGATATTTTGCGCGGAACAATATAAAAAAAAAGTAATTAATGCAAGTTATTTTTAGCTGTGAAATCCATTAACAAATTTCACATAATTAAATTTTCAAATACTCCTAATAACTCTATATTACATATCAAAATTTCTGATATGATTCATAAAATTCTTTTTTGATAATTTTATTTCCTCTCTTGTTGGATATTACAATAGATCTTACTCATAGTATTTTTAGAATGAAACATTTTAGTATGATAATTTCTAGAAAGCTATATTAAAATTTGAGTATTTTCCAAGTTTATAGGCTTTGAGACGGAAATTAATATAAATCTTTTCAGTTTTTAAAGGTATTGTATGTTGATGACTATAAATTTTAATATGTAATTTTTAACCTTTGGTTTCTGCAACACACAATGTGTTGTGTAAATAAACCTTTAAAACCTTATAATCTCCAAAAAACTTTTTATAACCCTACAAAAAATAAACCTTTACTTAACAGTTGAAAAGAAGGGCAATTAATTGTTTTTTATTGTTTTTATCTCTAGAACAAAATAAGACTGCTTTCGTTGTATTCATTATCTATTGAATTTTTTTTTTACCCATTCAAATTTTTCAATAAATTTTAAAAATATATTTTGTTATTACAAGAATATGATAGGTTACCACCAAGCTGAGTGGGTTCAGGACAGAAAAGGATACGGTAGACCATTTCTTCATCTTAAAACCAACACTAAAAAAACTATGGGAAATAAACAAGAATGTGGACGAGTTTTTTTCGATTTCAAAGAAGTCGTAGACAGAATTTGTCTTTGGAAGATCATGACTGAACTGGTGATTCCAAGTGAGATTGACAAAAGGATGTACAAGTGAGCCTAAATGAAGAGTCCTCATACAAAGAGGTGTGTATCTGAAACCTTTGAAGTAAGAACAGGCCTGAGCCTGAGAGAAGGACTCTCGCCAATGTTGTTCAACTTATCCCTAGAAAAATTGATTATAAGTTAAGATGGGTGGGACATATGGCTCAAAGTAATACATCAGTACGTCTCTACACAACAATGAATGGCAGTATAGTTCCCAAGAGCCTGCGTAGCATGTCTGTAGGACGAAACTTATAATATTAATCCAATTTAAGTAACAAATAAGTTTTTGACAATTAAAATAAGTCAACAAGTATATTACATAAAATATTTTCAAATCGTATTATTTTAATATTTCAAAACGTTCTTCTTAGAGGATATTAAAAATATTTGTTAATATAAATGTGGAGATAAACTAAATGATGAGTTAATTTAATTTTTATTACTTATTTATTGATATTTACAAGGTTAGAAACAATTGGGTTTGGTGGTTAGGGAGTCTATAATGGAAGGATTGGTATTTGGTTGAGACTTATCATAGATCATAAAGATCGGTTACTTATAGAAAATTTAAGTCTTCACGGATAATTTAATTTTTGACAAAGTAAGGAGAGACGAGGATTTTACAAAGGATTAAGGATTGTAAGCATTCTATACGAGAGGAATTCGAAAGTTTAGTAGAGCCCAAAATCTCAACTCCTAATGTCCAGATAGGCCTTATTATAGTAATGTAGGTCAGTTTTTTAAACAGATGGGAAATTTATACCGTTTGTCTAGTCTTGTAGATTTTTTTTTGTTAAATGATTTTTTTTTTTAATGGTTGGCACCTATCGATTTTTCTGGTCGAACATCAGACCAGACGGTTAAAAGCCAAGGAAAGGTCGAAGATTTACTGCCAATGGTATGTGACAGAATAAGCTATTAAGGGAAAATTTATATAAAATTATTTAAAATATTTATTTAATAATTTTTCTATATTGACAGTAGAAGTACATAAGACATACGGTAGAAGATAGCTAGAAATAGGAGAGGACATGCCTAACTGGACTAGCACGACCGGTTCTCCTGCCCTAGCCACCACCTCCGACTTCTCTAACTAGATTCCAGATCACAGAACTATCCTTAATAGTTCCCTTCTAATATAGCTTCCAATATTTCATCCGTCAGCTTCCTCTTCGGCTGCACATGTACCCAATAGGCGGTCCGGTTTCTCTCTTTCTTCAAGAACAGATATTGGCAAGGAATGTGAGACTAAAAGACGTCTAAGAGTATAAGTTTTGTAATAATCGGAATCCACGTTCAGTTTTCTGTATTTTCAGTCTAATTTAGTATGTTTAAAATAAATTTCGCTTGCAGATTCAGTTCACAAGCTCCATTTTACAACGTTAAAATATTTATGTCCTTTCCATTTACGTTAAACCTGTATTAAGTATTGGTTCAAATTCAAAATGTTATTCCAGTAACTAGCAATTCCATATCAAGTCCCACTAGAATAATATAGCTTCCAAGAATCATTATTCATTTAATTTGATCATAATACAATTTTTATTCTTGGTACAACTTTTAATATTATATAATAAGATATATGTAGATTTGATATAGGTATTATATATTGTTGTATTTTTAATACAACTTGTTTTAATTTGATATCTGGTAAATATATACAATAAGATTAAAACTTTTTTAGAGAATAAGAACTAACTACTATTAGTATATAATAACCTCAGACTAATATTAACGGTAACAGAAGAGCTGACAGGTTTGTGTAAGACGGAGGGTTGTAGCCCATCCATCACCCGTGAAAGGCTACTGTTGTTCCAGGCTCTATCCAGGGCTAGATATAGCTTCAGTATATTTAGTCAGGAATTATCTGGAGGCAGTTAATTGAGATAACAGAGACAGGAATCTTGGTAATTGATTTCTCTTTAGGGCTTGAATCGTTTCTATTCCGATCAGTGATACGGGCATCTCCCTACTGGTCAACAGATGCTGCCTATCAAATCGTCTTACTGCTTAAGTGGACCCAAAGAGGGTCTTAGCCTCTATTGGTAATTTAACTAACAATCTGCTTAGTGGATGTTATTTAATGGGGACTGATAAGTCTTCTGGGAGGGCAGAGCTTGATTACTTTGTTGGAGCAATCAATCAACCTCGATTATATATCGAATTGAACTAACGTATAATGAATGTTTAAGAAACAATTACTGAAAAACATTTTAAAAAATACAAATTATATCTAACAATATGTGATATCTCGATGTCTGGGACAGCTTATAAAATCTGTATTGACTTTAAAAAGGCCTCGATTCTGTTAGACATAGACATTTTTTTCTTCCTTTATTATAATGAATTATTTTCATTCAATTCAATCAAGAATTAATAACCTTAATTTACTTAAGTTTTATTTATTTCGGTAGCAAACACAAAGTAATAATTTGTTTTGATCAACAAAACCTTGACTTGCTTCATCAGAAAGTTTAATCTAAAAAAAAATAGACGAAACTAAATTCAATTAAAATCTGTCGGACCAAAGAAAAGGCATTTCATCGTTTTAACACATTAATTGAATTCAAATATGACAATTATAATGCTTAATCATATCAATTGCTATGTATTGAAAATACCAGCATGAGAACGAAAAAAAAAAAGTTAAATTCAATTGAATAGGTATTAGAGGGTGTTCATTGTCGACATTTGCCGGCTCATAAATATCAGGTTACACAAAATGTGGACCTGTGGAGCCAAGAGTATTAAGGACCAATAAAGCACTTACTAGGTAATCTGCTAAATGACGGCTAGACCAACGGGTGACTTAAACAAAACCCAAAAATTTGGCCATTAAATGAGGGTAGATTATTGGTTGGTAATTTAATCCGCGATTCGAAGTCCAATTTATTACTATTTTCGATAACAGACGGGCTGGTGGCGGTTGTTTCTCCTGTAATCCTAAAAGACAATGCCTCATAATACATATTTCTGATCTCAGACCATAAAGTATCAAATCGCGAGATCGATTCATCTTATAAAATTTTAGTTAGAGATTTTGCCTTTTAAAAACATCCCTGAAATTTATCAAAAGCAATATTTAACCTAGATTGGGTATTAAATAAATTTAATTTTCCCGGATTTTCTGAACAGGAATACCCTATATCCCTTGTCTCTTTATACCTTGAGTTAAATCTAATTATTCATCTTCAACCTCAGATAATTCAATTTTATTTTTGTCAAATTTTGGCGCCATTACTTACGTTACAAAGAATAAACAATGAGTAATAAAATTATCATGCACAAATTTTACTATTAAACAATTATTTAATTACAACTAATTAATAAAAATTTATATCCTAGACTGGGGCACCAAAATTATGAACATATTTATAAATAAATGTTTATAACCTGGGCTTGGAAGACCAAATTATGAACAAATGTACACATTTATTTATCTAATGTAATTTACAGCTATACAAGTAATAAATACAATAAATAAATATGTGGAATGTTTCAGTTACACTTGAAAATCTTGGGAAGAAACCTAGCACTTAAGTACTTCAAGCATTGATTTAAATTAGAAGGTCCTGTGGCCATCTTCTTTTCAGATGCCTCGGAGGATTATCAGGGATTGTTGAGATTAAGAATTAATGTGTCAGGATGGGTAATGTATTTGGAATGAAAAGACGCATATCTGTTTTGGGGCGAATCAGCAACGAATGGGATGTGTAAGGCCTTTTTGGATGAGTTAATTAGTAACGTAATAAGGAGCATTTAGGATTTTGGATTATAAGGATTGGATCCGGGAGGAATTTGATGGTTTGGAAGAGCCCCAGAGCTCAATTCCATATGTCCAAATCGGTCTGATTATCATAGTGTATAATAATTTTTTGTTGTGAATGGGAAGTTCAGAGCGTTTGTCAAGTAGGTGTTGTTGCAATCGAAATTGACGAGCAGTTTTGCTCACATCCACATACAAATTCCAAGTAAGTCTCTTGTCAAGATGGAGTCCTAAGTATCGAATCTGTTCAAAAGGCGTTAGTGGAGAATTTAGAAAGGATGCTTTTGTACAGGAGGGTAGAGGTTTACGACGGAGAGGGATTTGTCAGGATTTATTTTGATTCTCCATTTTTGACACCGCTCTTCAACGGATGTAGTGTTTGTGATGAGTAGGCTAGGTTCTGTTTTACTTTAAAGGTTTTATCAGAGAGGTAGGAGCGGATTAAAAGGAAATATGTAGAGGGAAGGAATTGACGAAGTTTATAGAGCAGACCTTGATTCCAGACTCGATCAAAAGAAATGTACTAATAAATGTTTATATCTGGCCCGGAGGACCAAAATTATTTATTCCTAAAATTATTACTCTAATTTACTCTGTCTCTTTGGGGAAAAGCTTAAATAAAAGAACAAAAAAACGCTGGATCGGATGAAGCATTTATTTGTTAAGTTAATCCAAAAAAATGTATAAGTTAAAATAAAAAAAAAGAAATCTCCAAACATTAAAATATAGAACTGAAATAAAAAATAAAAGAAGGTCCTTCGATTTAAGATAAATAAAAAAAAAATAAACATAATTCCTAGTTAAAATTAATCAACTCCGATGGGTCGGAAGTCTGGAGGTCCGTTCCGAAAGGTCAGAGACGGCAGTCTCGTAATTCACGTAGGTGTACCCACAAATCGAACCGGCGCTCCGATGATTCAGACAGAAAAGTCTGGGGGCTAAAGTATACGGACGCGAATGGGTGACTGTACTACACAAAGCCGACTAGGCAACTGTACTTAGGACAAAACTTGTATTCTTGTGGCAAATCATCCCATTGGCCGGTATTTCACCGTAAAAACTATATCACAAGTATAATTCTCTTTCTTTTAAACCAAAATATACTTCTCAAAAGAATACCCGGTAAATAATATAATTAAATCTACTATTTGACCGAAAACTAAATTGGGAAACCCACATCTCAACATTAAAATTCAATGCAATAAAAAAATTAAATATATTACTGTTTCTTAGCGTTATCTCTTGGGGCTCAGACAGACACACACTTATCAAACTATACCAGACTCTGATATGCTCGAAGATGGACTATGGATGTTTCATTTACGGCTCTGCCAGACACCG